>NW_017297714.1:0-2997 GCF_001594075.2 Trachymyrmex cornetzi | reverse complement strand
TAACAAAGTGAAATTTATTTTTGCACTTTTAACAATAACTTATTTACATTTATGTACTATCTTTTACAGCGGCACATAAAAAATATGATAATCGAACTTCTCGTACATACATACCAAATGGTACTTTATTCGAAATACAATACGATTATGGTAAATTGTCCGGATACCTATCTACTGATGTAGTAAATGTAAGTCATTGTCAATAAACAATACGATTTAGTCTCAATCTATAAAAATTTCTTTCAAGACATAAATTTTTTGTAGTTTGCTGGTCTTAAAATTATAAATCAAACATTCGGGGAAGCGATGACCGAACCTGGAACAGCTTTTCTCTATGGAAAATTCGATGGAATCTTGGGAATGAGTTACTCCGATTTATCTATTTCAGGAGTAACTCCCGTTTTTACTAATATGATTCAACAAGGCCTGGTGTCGCCGCCAATTTTTAGTTTTTATTTAAATCGGTATGAATCTCTTTGCATTAGGTGTTGAACTTAATTCCTGCCGTTTTTCGTCTTCAAAATTGATTTGTTTCGAAGGGAAGATGAATGAATACTTTAATCAAAGTAATTTCCTCCATTTTCTACTTTATTACTAATTAATAATACTTTATTAATAATACCTTGATTAAGGTATTTCCCTTAATTATGTATCACGCGTCTAAAAGTTCGTATAAAAATGCGCCTATAAATCCGTATTTTTTTATTTAAATAAATTGTCTTTTCATGAACAACAAAATTTATCTTTACACGTTGAAAGTATTGTTTTTTCATATTAAAAGATATATAATATGTGCAGAACTTCTTCGTTTACGATCGACAGTGATCTGACATTGGATGACTCCACTCATTACGACAGCGAGTATGTTAATATCATTTGAACACGCCAGCATGTTTGAAAATACTTTTTTAGTTAAAGTTTTAGCTTGTTTTCCAGTATATATTACATAATTTATTTTTCTGTATTAATAATACTATGTTTTTTCATTGAGGAATATGTATAATCTGTACAGAAATTTGTTGGATAATTCGACCGGTAGTATACTAATATTGGGAGGCTCCGATCCCGCTCTTTATGACGGAGAGTTAACATATGTTAATGTTACTCACAAAGGATACTGGCAATTTGCTATGGATAAGTATGTTATTATTTTCTAATTATGCATTTATCATTTACGGATTATATATGAGATGATTATTAATATCGTACTTTTTAGAGTTCAAATGGAAAATAAAACCTTATGTGCAACTGGTTGTCAAGCTATTGCCGACACGGGCTTTTCCCAACTAGCTGGACCACCAACGGAGATTTCGATTATTAATACTCGGATTGCAATTGACGTATTTAACGGAATGGCATTTGTAAATTACATATGATATTTTTCTTAATGGCAATTTTCTTTTAAAAATATTTAATAAATTGCTGAAATAAATTAATGAAAGTTTAATATATTATTTGTTATATTAATATGCATTATTAATAGATATTAAACTTTGTTTAAAGGTGGACTGTGACCAGATTTCTAATTTGCCCAATGTTACTTTTTTCCTGAGTGGTAAACCATTTGTACTCACTGCAGAAGATTACATCATTGCGAGAACGGTGAATATTGTCAAATGAACGTTTAAAGTTTCTGATTACTTACTATGGATCTTTAGATTAAAGACGTCAGAAACGAGAAAATATATTATGAAAATTCTAAAATATATTAAAATAGAAATATTTATCATGAAAGAATACAACAATATTTGATAGAATACATTTGTAAAATATACCAAAATCTCTCCTCTTATTTCGGAATAGCATAAAATCATATTTATCTCAATTTGACAACTGTCATTCGTTTCGTTTTTTGATAAGCATAATTTAATTTCTAATATATGATTATTTATTGATTATCAGAATAGGAAAATTTTTTATGTATTTTACAAATTTAGTTTCTATCGATTATAATGTTTTATTAAAAATACTCACATATTAATATAATTTTCAAGAATTCTTTATGTATTTTTTCTCGCTTTTGATGTTATAATCCATTGATTGTTGTGAATAGCCAGAAACTAATTGTTTTAGAATAGAAACATTATATGACATACAATTCATTATAGATCGGTGATACAGATCCGACACTGCTATGTTTTAGCGCCTTCGAAATTGCGACTCATAGTGAGCTTAGTATGTTGTGGATTTTAGGTGATTCATTTCTTGGTCGGTATTATACCGAGTTCGACATGGGGAACGATCGCGTAGGATTCGCTCCCGCAAAATAAATAGTATCATCCATAGAATACTATTAAATGCTAGCTAGGGTATATAAATGACAATAACATATTACATAAATATTAAAAATAAGTTACATTTTTTTAGGGCATTGAGTCTTTATTCTTATGCTTATTGCGTTGTAATTTTTATTTGTAATTAAGCGATACATTGTTATATAAATACGTATGTAATATTTTAGAAAATTAGAATGAAAAAATCTTTAATATCATTTTTATCAATTATTTTGAACAGTCTATTTTTTCAGTATAAAATATATTGTTATATGATATGAATATGATTAAGATTATTAAAATAAAGTATGTACATTCTTTTTATGTATTATATATTGATTTCATATATCGACCCTTCAATTTCATTTAATATATCATTCTGAAAAATATTATTTCATATATATTATAAATTTTCTTTTTTCATACATAAATGTAAAACGCCATATTCGATAAAGGAGGTTTTTTCGTGCCTAATAATATTCCCTAATAATATATGAATTTATACAATTCCAGTTCGCGCGAGAGCAAGTTTCTTTTTCTTTTACACTCGTATTATTTTAAATTTAGTATTATTTTTTTTAAGAAGAAAAATATGAGCCAAGTACAAACATATCAAATATTAATAAGATTGGAAACGACACAAGGTTGGAAATATATCAAATATATCTTCCATAAAATCAAAAATGTATTTATTTTCTTAATAAATGTTTAAATATAATTATTA
>NW_017297713.1:0-1085 GCF_001594075.2 Trachymyrmex cornetzi | reverse complement strand
TTCTGCTATATATGAAATATTAAATACTGTTCTACATATGTTTTGACTTTCAACACGAAGCAATTTTTACCCCCCTCCATTTTTGCTTTAGCGGCACACGACTCTCATTCCCGACTCTCACCCCCCTCCCTTCCTGCTTTAGGGGCGTGCGACTCTTACCTCCGACTCTCACCTCCCTTCACCCTGCAAAGAGGCGCTTGACTTTCACCTTGACTCTTAACCGCCATCCCTTCTGCAAAAGGGCGCACGACTCACACCTTCGACTTTCACCCCCCTCCAACCCTGCAAAGAGTTGCTGGTCTTCCATAATTGTCTGTTTGACAACATATGTCAAAGTTGCCGTCGTCGGTACGGCGCAGCGTTACAGTGCACGACTATCAAACATATGTGTATTTTAAAGCAGGGAATTTTCGTGTTATAGTTGAATTTTCTTTGTTAATAACTTTTTTACGAAGATCGACCGCTATCTAAAACCTGTCGGAGGTTACTCAGGGTAATGATGATAACATATGTCAAGGTCATCGACGTAGTGTCCGTTAATGTATATAATTACCAAAGTTAGTAGTAAAACTGAAATTTTGCATTCATTGAATCAGACTTCAAATAAAACTTTGACATGTGTAATTTTATTGTTGCTTATGCTTATTATTCTGGTTATAAATAGTTATTAATGCTTTTGTTCTGTTATAATATATACCTTATTATAAACAGTTTGACATATGTAGTATAATGCGAGATATAAAATAGTTATTAAAGCGAATTCAAAACAGTATCCTAAATAAATGATTGCAGAAGTAAATGTCCATATATTCCCACGGTGTCCAAACAAACGATACATTAAATGACAGAAATTTAAAGATTTGGTAAAGTACCCTACCGTCTGTATTAACATTTGTACTTTGAATACTTTGTTTAGTTTGCGTGATATAAGGCATAGTTGTAGATGGACGTGCCTGTAAATAAATTGTAATTGTTATAATTAATCAAACCAAGAGACATATACGTGTTACGTCCAACGGACTCACGCAGCCTTTTTTTTTCTCTTTCTCACTTTACGGAGACCTGGAGTTATCAACGCGTAAGAC
>NW_017297712.1:0-313 GCF_001594075.2 Trachymyrmex cornetzi | reverse complement strand
TGCTTATTATTCTAGTTATAAATAGTTATTAATGCTTTTGTTCTGTTATAATATATACCTTATTATAAACAGTTTGACATATGTAGTATAATGCGAGAAATAAAATAGTTATTAAAGCGAATTCAAAACAGAATAGTAAATAATCGATTGCATAAGTAAATGTCCATATATTCCCACGTTTTCCAAACAAATGATACATTACATGACAGATACCTAAAGCTTTGTTAAAGTACCATACCATCTGTATTAACATTTGTACTTTGAATACTTTGTTTAGTTTGCGTGATATAAGGCATAGTTGTAGATGGACGTG
>NW_017297711.1:1994-2209 GCF_001594075.2 Trachymyrmex cornetzi | reverse complement strand
AGATACATAAACAAGGAAAGATACAACTACTCGATAATAATGGTTTCATTAGAAGAAACTACATAGAATCTAGACAGCACGAGAACCTTACATAGACCTCAGTTCAGGGGGAAAGTCAGAGCTCTAGACAATATTGTTCTTCAATTCGACTACATCTAAATATTATCCGATCATATTGTAGTCAATCATACCGCCTACAGAACCAATATATTCTC
>NW_017297711.1:855-1512 GCF_001594075.2 Trachymyrmex cornetzi | reverse complement strand
GGTTGCATTCGAGGACTGAACTGAGAGTGAATGACGCGAAACAACGTCGTCTAGACTAATCTTTTAAAATATCCTAATACATATTCACCGAAGTTTGTAAAGTCTGTAAAGGGATATCACGCTCTCTGAGATTCTATATACATAGCTTAAGATTTTCTTATTATTCATACATTTTGTACGTACGAGTAATTTTGGTAAAGAAAGAAAGACCTACGCGTATTATCTTGCTTTCCATTGTGTGAAAAAACTTTTTATAAAGGCTTTGCAAAATGCATACGTTTTGTAACTTTAATACAGTAGTTAAATACTGTAGTTCCTATTCCATATAAATTTTATTAATTAGCGTTTTGAATTAAAAATGTATAATATGCCATACTAACATTTCGTTCGCTTGTTCGTGATCAATGTTACATTGAATTTTTTGTACGTAGCATTTTAGTTAATTGTGCAAGTTTTCTTTCCTTCCCTTCATTCCTTTGGAAATGTAAAAAATTATCAAATAGTTACGATTCATATGTGACTTATTAGACAATTTTTTACATTTCCTCCTGATGGAAAAAACCACCACCTTTCCGCGGTTTCCGTCGAGCAGTAATATGGACATAAATATTGATTTATTATTCAAGAATGTTTATGATAGAATGTAACACACCTGTT
>NW_017297711.1:0-529 GCF_001594075.2 Trachymyrmex cornetzi | reverse complement strand
TTGTAATATACACGAAAATATACGAGTTCTCGCATAATTGCCAAATAAAAATTGAAACATTATATCCCTGAACATATGTATCAAAAAATTGAAAAAATTTAATAAAGGCAGAAGAAAAAGAACAGTTTATAAAGTTTATTTTAAGACTAAAAAGAATTATAATGTTTTTCAAACGTGAAGTTACTAGTATACGCACAGAATTTGTTTGGTAGAACATTTGTATTGATATGTGTAATATATATTGTTTTAAAATTTTAAAAATTGATAATTTGCAGTAAAAAAAGAAAATATAATACCGCAATTAGTATTAAATAACACATTCTAAATGATATTCTTGGAGTATTGTTATAGACGGAATTTTTTTGGTAGAACTTAGTTGATATTTGAACACACATTTTCATCAAATGTTAAAAATTTGCATTTTATAGTTAAAAAAAATTGAAACGATTATTTAATCTATATTGGATTTTTCTTATTATAAAATTGCATTTTTTAAGTAATAATAATAATATTGATAATTGACTATTAC
>NW_017297710.1:0-280 GCF_001594075.2 Trachymyrmex cornetzi | reverse complement strand
TATTGTCTGGCAGTAATCAGGACGTTGCTGAAGATCAGCCCAAGCTATTTGCACTCGTTGCAGGAGATCTTCCCTTCTGTGAACAACATGGGGCGTCCACTCTCGAACCATTCCTCCCTATAAATTTTCAATTACGTTGAGGTCCGGAGACCTCGGAGGCCAATTTAACCTTATGATTTCCGGATGGTCCTCATACCATGCTCTAAGAATAAAATGTCGGAAAGTTGCGAAGAAACAACTTTTGACACCTCGACATAGGGATCAACGAGTGGACTTCGCC
>NW_017297709.1:0-263 GCF_001594075.2 Trachymyrmex cornetzi | reverse complement strand
GCCCTGCGCACAATAGAAGGAATAAGGAATTAGAAATAAAGATTAAATGATTTTAACCTATCAAAAATCGGATACATCGGAATACACGGTTTTTGATAGGTTGAAATCGTTTATTCTTTATTCCCAATTCCTAATTCGGTAATTATTCAGAATACCTCGCGTAGCCGCCCCGAACAAAATATAAATATCATATCCTACCTGCTTGGGGCCTAACCGCCTAGAAGTTACAGCGTAGACAGTGTCCGCTTGGAATATTTCTAACC
>NW_017297708.1:0-237 GCF_001594075.2 Trachymyrmex cornetzi | reverse complement strand
CAGTAAGAGAAATACTGAGTTGTGATTGGTGGAAATGTTCACATTCCGTTAGGTCCAGAGGAGTTGTGAAGATTGGTCAGGTTTGTAAGTGTAATGGCCAATGAGGTTGCAGCTTGAAGATGCGGCTATGCGTGAGCATATGCTAATGAGTTCAAGTACGCGACAAGAAAAAGATTAAATACGCACGATACGCACTTAAGTAAAGGTTAGATGGTCGCGTAGTGTTACAGTGAATTT
>NW_017297707.1:0-1223 GCF_001594075.2 Trachymyrmex cornetzi | reverse complement strand
TTTTTCTTAAAAATTAATAAATATTTACTAAATATACTTATTAACCCTTGAATACCACTGTGGGTTACGGTAACCCAGTCCGTTTGAAAAAACGCTTGGCGTTTATGAACGATCAGAAGTGTGGAGTGAAAACAAGGGGGGGAAAAAACATTCACATCACTACAAATTCCCCGGCTGACAACCTCAGCATACACGAACCGGTCGAGATAGAACACTATGAACTGACTGTGTAGGTTACGCTCACCCCGTATGGTTATGACGTTTTTTTATTTCGAAATTAAATTGTAAATAAATATATGAACACAAGATTGCGAATTCAAATCGAAGAATTCATGAAACACACAGACACTCCAGAACATCAAGATCCGCGCGATATATTAGCTGTAAACAAAATAGAAAAACAAAGAAGATGTTCATTCTATCAGGGGCTTTAGATAGAAAAACTTATTACATATGCTTGCAGTGCCAACAGCCAATGTGTAGGGAACATGTCGCAAAAATTTGTTTCGCCTGTTCCACGCAAATCAATGAATAATTTCATTTGTATATTTAGATGTTATATAATAAAGACTTTTGCACTAACTTTATCGTATTACTTGAAAATCACTCAAATTCATCTCGTCGAATAAATATATTTTTTAAGATAATTAGTAATAATGTATTTTTTTTCTTAAAATAGAACTTAATATGTTTCGATTTCTATAAATTAAAACCTTGTATCATTTTTTTGGAAAATAACTAATTTATTTAAAAAACAATTAAATTTTTCTTAATTTTGAAATTTCTTCCTTCTTTTTTTCAAAATATCTTGGTTTTCGAAAGTTTTATGATAATCTTATCTATATATTCTTTTTCCTTACTGTCTGTTGTATCGATTAAAAAAAAAGAAATTAAAATTGATCCATCATATCCCGAGATAAAAGCAAAAGAAGACTACAGGGTTACCGTAACCCATGTATGGTGAAATCAGTTGGCGAAAATAGTGTGGTGTTCAAGGATTAAATAATAAGTAATGATAAGGCTCCACAACTATAAAACAATTTGTAGTGATTCATACAGCCACAACGTTGGCAGAACTGACGCAACACAGCGACGACATCTGTGTCCGCGCGTACTCTCAGAGATACCTCGTGTGAACGTACAGAGAGACGATCTCATTGTTTTCACTTTGCTGTAACTTTCTTATAAACTAATAAACCTGTGTATTCAATTACTCCGTCACC
>NW_017297706.1:0-372 GCF_001594075.2 Trachymyrmex cornetzi | reverse complement strand
GGTGCGAGCTGGCTTACGTGCGATCCACCCGGCGACGTACCCCGGTCGGCAGCTTCACAACGCTCGTCTCACCCACGTCGCTTCCTTTGTCCTCTCGGCCTCCTCTCGTTCCTCCCTCGATACTCATCTGCGTCCTCGTTCGCGTTCTCGTTCTCGTCGACGGCGGTCTCGTACTCCCTTTACAACTATCGCTCGTCCGTCCACGGAAAGAGGAGCTCCCGGCGGATTCTCGCAGGCTGCTTAGCGCTCCCCCCCTCCTGCGGGGGGAGGTAGTCACGCTGATTGGCTTCCGCGTGTGACGGTATCCGGGCGTGCCGTGCAGGCTCGCGCGGCCTTGAATCCTCGCTCATGCGAGCGCGCAATGAGGATTCC
>NW_017297705.1:1878-2593 GCF_001594075.2 Trachymyrmex cornetzi | reverse complement strand
AAAGTAGATAGCGCGCGGATGAGTGGGACATTATTCGGGGGCGTTATCGAGTTTCGTCGTCGGAGACTATTGTCCGCGGATAAAACCGAGCCGACCGATGGTCACCCGAGAGTGGGGAGCGGGACCGTTCCGAACGCGAGTCCGACAGCAGCGAACGCAATAGCGAACGGGGGTTCACACCCACGCTAACAGTCTGGCGTTAGACGAATGAGCACGAACAGTGCATGTAATGAGAGGCGTGCGTATCCGGCGCAATCACCCGGAGCGGCATCAAGCAAACACATGTAAATGTGAGTGGCTGAAATTCCATGAATAAAACAAGTTATGTTAGTTGCCTGCATATAGTGAATTATTATTCGGCGAAAACCTTTCCCTTTGCGAACGAGATAACTCGGAGCGAGCCAACTCAGAGGTGCAGGGGACAAGTGCGGCTGGTGACTCCTAGGGACAGGAGTGTAATCCTTCTCCATTGGAGGGTTAAAAGGAGTGGCGACCGGGACAAAGAAGAAGAAGCGGGACCGAATAGCGCAGACAAGCTTCGAGTCCGGCTACAACCCTTCTTCTCTTCCGTCGCCCTGGTGTCCTCGGCATCGCTGGTGTTGACGGCAACGGGCTGATTGGCGGTCCTACTGCGACGTCGTTGAGCTCCTCTGGCAGCGGCAGTGGTAGCGATGGCAGCGGAGGCCACCAGGAATCCGTCTGCGTCTCGGCGGTA
>NW_017297705.1:0-1862 GCF_001594075.2 Trachymyrmex cornetzi | reverse complement strand
TACTCTTCCGCTGGAGCTCCAAAGACACGAGCTTCCACGGGAAGAATGTGACTCCCGGATCGAGAGGTCTCTCCTGAGGAAGTTCCCCAGGTGTGCGAGGAGGACCGGAGTGGTCTCGTCGGCGTTTCCGTGGCAGGGTGGTTGTTAACGTCTGCCAGAAATCACTTATACAGAGGCCCAGGAGGGGCTCGCTCTACGGTCGAAGGCCCGACGTCGAGCTCGCTTCGAGGGTATACGGAGGCCCGTGTAAGAGCTTGCTCCACAGTGCAAAGGCCCGAGGAAGAGCTCGCTTTGCGGGTATACGGAGGCCCGTGTAAGAGCTCGCTCCACAGTGCAAAGGCCCGAGGAAGAGCTCGCTTTGCGTGAAGGCCCGAGGGGCTCACTTCACCGGTTAAGCCAAAAAGATGATCTAGCAAGAGTCAGAGGCCCGTGGCAGAGCTCACTCTGAATCTTGTCAGAAGATATCGATCGCTCTGCGGGGGGTCTTATTAATACGGATGCTGGAGCGATCTTGAGCTACGGGCGGGCGCTCGACCGCGCGGACCTCACGCGGCGGCGGTCATAGGCGCCGGGCGTCAGTACTGGCGCGCGTCACGCGCGCGTCCGGCCAGCGACCGTGCACCTCAGGAGTGACGCTATTGTATTCGCGCCCGGCGGGTCGATTGTGGCGATTAAGTCGCCACAGTTTATCTCAAGTAAAAAAGTCCATATAAACATGTGTCCTAAACGACTTAGTTTCCGAAATACAGCGTAGGTCGAGCAGGAACTCAACTTAGCCTCCTATATTACCAGACTTAAATCCTTTGGATTATTTCCTCAGGAGGCATCTGAAATCATTGGTTTATACCATCCCAATTGAGAATGAGAATGATTTAAGGAATCGAATATTTCCTCTTCCAACTAAAGTAGTAATTATTAAATTCTCTTTCAAAATATTATACAAAACATTATCACAAATTTAAATAGAAGAATTTTTCATGTAAAAACACTTGGCGCTGCTAGATCGAGTAAGAAAAATTATAAATACAATTTCAAATTAGAATAGTAATTAATAAAAATAAATGATAAAAGGTAATTATAATTTAAATGTAATAATAAAAGTAATAAAAAATTTAATCTGAACTTTACACTGAATAAGAATAAAGTTTACTATTATTTTTCTTTCATAACGCATGTCTTACAAATCGAAATTTATTTTTCTTAGACTTAAACTTAACAGTATTCACAACGTTTGTAAACACGACTATAGCTCAATCGCATATATACACATGCTAGATACTTTAAATCTCATGCGCGCTTCTTATTTTTCTTATTTCTCTAAACATTCATATTTTTTAATACGATTCTAATTTTTCTTATTAATATGCTTGTTATTCATGTTACTTTTCTAAACATTACATTTCCTAGATATTATATTCTTATTTCTCTTATTTTTCTAAATATTACATTCATATTTTGCTCCTATTATTATATCGAGATCTAGCAGCGCCAAGTGTTCCTACATGAAAATCTTTTCTACACACACACACACACACACACACACAAATTTGTGATAATGTTTTGTATAATATTTTGAAAGAGAATTAAATAACCACTACTTTACTTGGAAGAGGAAATGTCTGTGTGTGTGTGTGTGTGTGTGTGTGTGTGTGTGTGTGTGTGTGTGTGTGTGTGTGTGGGGTGTGTTGGTGGGTGGGTTTTGGTGGGTGGGTGAGTGGGTGTGCGTGAGTGTGTGGGTGTGTATTTTGTGTGTGTGTGTGTGTGTGTTTGCGCGCCCGCGCGCGTGTGTGTGCGCGCGCGTGTGTGTGTGTGGGAATGAATTGTGATATAATAATTTCATTTAAGAGGAATTTAAATCATTT
>NW_017297704.1:0-261 GCF_001594075.2 Trachymyrmex cornetzi | reverse complement strand
GATTTTACTCATCTAAATATATTAAAAAATGGGAATAAAAAAATTAATTAAATATTATAATTTCCTTTATTGGAAGAAAACACAAAATATATTGTGTTGCGTACGAGGCCTTCGAGTTCCCCCGTAGCGGCAACGGAAACTATTTATTTTTTGGTGCGCCGGTCCGCGGTCTCTCGTGGCGATGTCACGTGCTCGCTTGTCGCACTCCAGGCTCGAACTGAACTTACTTTTGTGCGAGCTCGATCGGCTCGCACAATATGA
>NW_017297703.1:172109-174791 GCF_001594075.2 Trachymyrmex cornetzi | reverse complement strand
AACCTATACCATTAATTAACCCACGTTTTTTACTGGGTGTGGCTCGATAGATGGTATTTATCCCTTTATAGATGGTAGTTCACTGACTACGTTTGAAACGTAATCTCTAATCGGGTTTAATATACATATAATGATTACGTTCGGAAACGTCGCTCGGATGCCTCCGATGCCTCGGATTCATCATCTGTTCTTGTTTAACATTAAATGTTAAACATGGACAGATGATGAATCTGAGACATCGGAGGCATCCGAGTGACGTTTCCGAGCGTAGCCAATATACATATCATTCAATAATTCATAATGTATATATATTATTTTCGTATAAACAAATTTCTTGTTAAGCGTATATCACACGCATTGATTTTATGACTCATCAAAATTGGAAGTACAGTCCGTATTCTAATTAATTATGTTTCATATTTCGTTCAAAAAAATTTGTTTTCTTACTTACGTAAGATGAAAATAATATATATGTTTATATATGTATATCAAACTCGATTAGAGATGCCGTTTCAAACGTAGTCCAATAACTACTCTATATCTCTAATCGGGTTTAATATACATAAAATGGTTACGTTCGGGAACGTCGCTCGAATGAATCCGATGCATCGGAGTTCATAATATATGTTATTTTCGTATAAACAAATTTTTGTTAAGCGTATATCACACGCAATGATTTTATGATGTTTTAATTCTGTTTCATATTTTGTTCAAAAAAAAATTTGTAAGTTCTTAATAAAATAATATTTCTCTAACCAAACATTTTTTCTTATATCCACTTGTAGAATATGTTTCCGCAGTTTGTCCGTTAAATCCTGAATTATACATTTGCAACGACTGATAATGTATTGTTAATACCGTAATAAACTACAATTAAAAATAATCGTATTTATATAATGGATTGAAATATAACTAAACTGAATCTACCTTGTAAAAAAGAAATTTTGTAATCTACTAAAACCAATCAATGCAGTATTTCAATCGTAAAAAATGTTTATAACAAAAATTCAGAAAATAGTATTACTGTAATTATTATAATTCTAATTAATTAAGTAATAGAAACGCAGAGATTAAAGTATATCACCAAGATAATAAGAACGATATACAGACTTGCTGTTGGCTACACTGCTGATTGAGTTAATCGGCGTTGGTAACAGTCGCCCTAAGTAGTCGCAAACAATCTTACCATGCATTAATTACATATACACTGTTTTTATTTCTTATACATTTACATAATAATTATACTATACGTTTATAATATTCTAACCACTGTTACCAACGCCGATTGACTTAGTTCACGATTAACTCAAACCAACGCCGATTAACAATTACTTTCATCATGGTTAAGTAGGAACGCAGAGATAGAAGTATATCATGAAGATATAAGACGTTTGTTCGCGTCGCTTGCTCCAACATGCTCCTACTCACTCTACGAGCGCGTTAGAGTGAGTAGCAGCTATGGTTGGAGGAAGTAGGAGCATGTTGTAGTATGCGATGCGAACAAACTTATGTTTAAGAACGATATACAGACTTGCTGTTGGCTATATTGCTGATTGAGTTAATCGTCGATTCAGTTAATCGGCGTTAGTAACAGTCACCCTGAGTAGTGTTAATCAATCTTGCCTTGCATTAATTGGCAGTTACACGAACTATTTATTTCTTATACATACACAATATTACTGTAATGATTATAATAGCAACGCCGATTCACTTAATTGACAATTAACTCAATCATCAGACTTGCTATTATAGATAATAACACAATCAGCAGTCTTGCTATTATAGACAGAAGGTTTTCATCATTACTTTCATCACAGTTAAGTAGGAATGCAGAGATATCACGCACTAGCGAATAATCAAGCATTGATGCAGCGTGATTCGATTTAACTTTTTTGAGGCGTCCGTTGATGATATTGTTCCTAATGTATGTATGAAGATTCATCGTCTTTGATAGTTTGCAATTTAGCAGGCACAGGAAAAAATATCTGGCATTGTATACGATCTCGGATTTCTCTTCAAAAAATGCAGCGCAGCATAAATGGCAGTTTAAGCAGCACAAATCTAAGACTCTTTATTTTTTTAAGTGTATGTATATCTTATATATAACCTGAAAATGAATTTCGCAAAAAAATCTTCTCGTATATAATAATAATAATAATCAGATAATTTGTGGGAAAAATAAAATTACACACAACATGCAATAATCCTGACAGACTTGGAAAATTGTTCGTTGCAGATAAACAGAGAGAAGAGCGATTTGAAAGTTCCAAATTTTGTTCCAAACATCCTTTCGTAAATTTCATTTGAGATCTTTTTGACGTTTACTGGATGGATTCATTAATTATTAAACTGATACATAATAATAATTAGATAATTTGTTTGAGAAAAATCTTCTCGACGTTTTCTGGCTAAATTCATTAATAAGAGGTTTACTTTACCACAAGGAAACCTCGATAAGAAATGCATCATGATACGTATTTAAAAAATTACATTACGTGAAAAATTTGCCCCGCGATAATTGTTATATTAAAATACTCTGCTGTAATCTGTACCACCATCGATGTGACGGTTTTCCTAACTTGAATAGTCATCAACTTTAAAGATTAATATCTCGGTCCACGGGAGTAGGGTATATTGGGGGATTCTAACCCAGTGGCAACGAGGGGGTTGAGCGGCGGGGGG
>NW_017297703.1:170430-170642 GCF_001594075.2 Trachymyrmex cornetzi | reverse complement strand
AAGGAAGTCCATCCCGATCTCCTCCGCCAGGCCAGGAGGTGCAGGGGCCGTGAATAAGGACGCCACCCTCGACAGACATCCTCATTGCGAGCTCGCAGGAGCGAGGATTCAAGATCGCGCGGGCCTGCACGGCACGCGGAAGCCAATCAGCGTGACTACCTTCCCCCCGCAGGAGGGGGGGAGCGCTAAGCAGCCTGCGAGAATCCGCCGGG
>NW_017297703.1:169500-169929 GCF_001594075.2 Trachymyrmex cornetzi | reverse complement strand
GGGAGAGTCACTGCCGGTTACCGAGTAGAGTAGAGACGCGTAGAAACGCGCGGAGTAGTCACGTTGTCGAGTTTCGTCTGGTCGAGTAACGACGATTATTGTAATTGCGTTATCGTTTGGTGTCGCGTTGCGGAGACGCGCTTGCTAGAATTGTGCTGTCGCCTCGGAACGCGGATTGCCGCGTTGCCGAGTGAACTTCCGGTTGCGGTGTTACCGAGTAGAGTCCGTTTCCGGAATTCACGCTGTCGAGTAGAGTCGTGTCGCATCAAGGAGTTCGTTATAACCGCGTCGCACCATCGCGTGGCGTCGGTCGCGGGCCGGCGTTGCACGTCTGGGAGTCTGGTGGTACAGCGTGTACGGGTTCTGGCCGGCTGTCGAGGGATGGGCGTTGGATACCGTCGGAAGATACCGCGGGGAAGGTCGGGGCTC
>NW_017297703.1:167382-167619 GCF_001594075.2 Trachymyrmex cornetzi | reverse complement strand
CGTTCCTCTCGCCACGGGAGAGTCACTTCCGGTTTTCGAGTATAGTAGAGTCGCGTAGAAACGCGTAGAGTAACCACGTGTCGAGTCTCGTCGTGTCGCGTAACGACGCTTATAGCAGTTGCGTTATCGTTTAGTATCGCGTCGCGTAGGCACGGTTGCAATAATTGCGTCGCCGAGCATTGTGCTGTCGCGTCGGAACGCGGATTGTCGCGTTGCCGAGCTGATTTCCGGTAGTGG
>NW_017297703.1:166247-167063 GCF_001594075.2 Trachymyrmex cornetzi | reverse complement strand
AGAAGATACTTTTGCGTACTTTGAGTACCGAGAACACGCGACGAAGTTGTGCCGTTGCTCGCGAGTACGGTTACAATGTATATGTATATTTATTTATTTATATTTATATATGTACATATATATGTATATGTACATGTATATATGTATGTATATATGCATATGTATATATGTATATATGTATATATGTATTGTGTAACCGTACTCGCGAGCAACGGCACAACTTCGTCGCGTGTTCTCGGTACTCAAAGTACGCAAAAGTATCTTCTCTCCCTCGGTAGCAGAATTTTGCGACAGCCAGGCGATTTTTCGGCCAAAATTATAATTCTTATTCTAAGTTGGGCGCCAGGCACGAGAGAGCGTGCCACTCTTTTCGAAATCTCCTCACTTTTGCCCGTAACGTTTTCGCGACGGCAGGGGGTGGGTCACAAGGGGTGTGGGAAATTTGTCGGAGGGCGAGAGAGACAGGCCACAAGAATAAACCACGCGAAATGTAATAATAAGAACAATTATATTTGAAAAAAATGTAGTGAAGCAAATGTGGTAAATTACAGTAGTGAAGTAATTACAAGTACTCTCCGGGGCTTCGCCCCTCCGCGCTCCGCTCTGCACGATACTCTCGGTACTCGCACAGAGAGTCGCTAACTTAATCCTAACGCCGGACGCCGGTCATGCGGTAGGGGATGGGTCACAAGGGGTGTGGGAAAGGACCCCGCACAAACCTTATGGGAAGTGGCCCTCGGTTAAATTCGCTCAAATTGATGTATGTTGTAGCCCTTAATGTTCTGATGAAAAGTCTCCATGGCCACAAAGCTTGAA
>NW_017297703.1:164208-165169 GCF_001594075.2 Trachymyrmex cornetzi | reverse complement strand
TTAGAATGTACGTGTAGAAAAAACTATTGAGTTTCAAGCTTTGTGGCTATGGAGACTTTTCATCAGAACATTAAGGGCTACAACATACATCAATTTGAGCGAATTTAACCGAGGGCCACTTCCCATAAGGTTTGTGCGGGGTTCTTTGTCGGAGGGCGAGAGAGATAGGCCACAAGAATAAACCACGCGAAAACGTAATAATAGGAACAATTATATTTGAAAGGAATGTGATGAAGCAAGTGTGATAAATTACAGCAGTGAAGCAATTACAAGTACTCTCCGGGGCTTCGCCCCTCCGCTCTGCTCGATACTCTCGGTACTCGCACAGAGAGCCGCTAACTTAATCCTAACGCCGGACGCCGGTCATACGCCACAGCACGAGCCCCGACCTTCCCCGCGGTATCTTCCGACGGTGTCAAACGCCCACCCTTCGACAGCCGGCCAGAACCCGTAAACGCTGTACCACCAGACTCCCGGACGTGCAACGCCGTCCCGCGGCCGACGCCACGCGATGGTGCGACGCGATTATAGCAAACTCCTTTATGCGACACGACTCTACTCGACAGCGTGAATTCCGGAAACGGACTCTACTCGGTAACACCGCAACCGGAAGTTCACTCGGCAACGCGATAATTCGCGTTCCGAGGCGACAGCACAATGCGCGGCGGCACGATTATAACAAGCGTGCCTACGCGACGCGATACTAAACGATCACGCAATTACAATAATCGTCGTTACGCGACCCGACGAAACTCGACGACATGACTACTCCGCGCGTTTCCACGCGGCTCTAGTCTACTCGGTAACCGGAAGTGACTTTCCCGTGGCGAAAGGAACGTGCGCGACTCGGCCCTCGAATCTCTCCACACGACTCTAATTTACTTCCACTCGGCAGCGAATATTACTACCCTCACTCTGACTCTCGAAATGCGATAGCTAATAATTCCCAAGCTCGGGAGGA
>NW_017297703.1:158907-160687 GCF_001594075.2 Trachymyrmex cornetzi | reverse complement strand
ATTTCAACCTATCAGAAACTGATTACATCGGAATACACGATTTCTGATAGGTTGAAATCTTAATATCTAATTCTTGTTCCTCTATTGTGCGCAGGCCCTAAAAATGGCGGATGCGAATACCTATATTTCTAACATAGACTTATAAGATAGACGGAGCATTCGTACGAGAGAAGCTAAAAACGTGATAGAAAGAGAAAGAAACAGTCAAGGAGTATTTCTTTTCTTTTCTAGTCGTGAATTGATTGGTCGCCGTGGCAGGCCAGGAAGCGGTCGAGAGCAATAAAGATAGACATTCGAGAGTTGTGGCCTTACGCTCAAGCTAATTGGTCCCCCACCGCTCACTGTGGAAGAGGGAAGCAACTATTGGTGCGTTCCGTATCGCGCATGATGTGCATGATGCATCCATTGTCCTTGTTTAACTTTTGGTGAGCAACAAGGATAAACGATGCATTATACGCATCATGCGAGAAACGGAACGCACCCTTCGTCTGGAGTAGAGCTGTCATTCAATGTTGTCTTCAGCTTCTCTTGTATGAATGCTCCGTTTATCTTATAAGTCTATGATTTCTAGTGCTCTAATGTGAAAAGAGTTAGTCCGGATCTACAATAGATGTTTTATGCCTTATGCCGTAAGAAATTGACCAATTACAGTCGAATCCGAGAAGAATAAGCGACTGTGATTCGCCCATTTCTTATGGCTTAAGGCTTAAAACCCTATTGTAGATCCGGGGTTAGAGCCCAGACACAAGCTTTTGCATAACGCATAACGCATAGTGCATAAGCGAATCAACTAATCAGAAGCTTTCCTTTCCCCCCATTACATGGAAAAAAAGAATTTCGATTGGTTGATTTACTTATGCACCGTGCATTATGCGTTACCCCGGATCTGCAAGAGGATTTTAAGCCTTAAGCCATAAGAAATAATCGGATCACAGTCGCTTATTCTTCTCGGATTCTCGACTGTGATTGGTCAATTTTTTACGGCTTAAGGCTTAAAACACCTATTGTAGATCCAGGGTAAAGAGCATGGCACACACCTTCCGTAAGTCCGGATCTACAATAGGGTTTTAAGCTTTAAGTCATAAGAAATGGGCGAATCACAGTCGCTTATTCTTCCCGGATTCGACTGTAAGTCCGGATCTACAATAGGTGTTTTATACCTTATGCCGTAAGAAACTGACCAATTACAGTCGAATCCGAGAAGAATAAGCGACTGTGATTCGCCCACTTCTTATGGCTTAAGGCTTAAAACCCTATTGTAGATTCGGGGTAATTGGTCAATTTCTTACGGCTTAAGGCTTAAAACACCTATTGTAGATCCGGGGTAACAGTAACCATAAGACGTACCGTAAGAATCAGCCAATTAGAATTCAGAGTTCAAAAAGATTCGCGACTGTGATTGGCTCATTCTTACTGTACGTCTTATGGTTACTATTACGGAAGGTGTGTGCCATGGCCTTAATTTCGGATCTACAATAGGGTTTTAAGCCTTAAGCCACAAGGAATGGGCGAATCACAGTCGCTTATTCTTCTCGGATTCGACTGTAATTGGTCAATAACTTACGGCTTAAGGCTTAAAACACCTATTGTAGATCCGGAATAAAGCATGGTGCAATGTAGTCAAAAGGAGTCATAATTTAACTTTAGAATTAATAAAATTAATTCATGGAAATAACTTTAGATTAATAAAATTAGTCATCTATTTTAAGCTTGTATATTACCGTTTATTTTGTCATTGTTTAAAACATAACGGGCGTTTAAATTATAATTTATATTTATA
>NW_017297703.1:157076-158879 GCF_001594075.2 Trachymyrmex cornetzi | reverse complement strand
ATTTATATTTTTTTTAAATTAATTATTAATTTTAGTTTAAAATTTTTGTTTCAAAAATTTAAGAATACAGTAGTAGTTAATATAGAAATTTCATGAAACTTTTCAATACTCTTTCGGTATCGTGCCTTTGAGCGATACGTCAGTGTTCGTGTGGTCGACTGCTTAGTTGCGCCGCCCCTGACGGTCAGAATTTCATGCCCTGTGGTTGGTTATTTTCAAATGCTCACCGTTTGAAAACTATTATGATTCGACTGTAATTGGTCAATAACTTACGGCTTAAGGCTTAAAACACCTATTGTAGATCCGGAGTAAAGCATGGTGCAATGTAGTCAAAAGGAGTCATAATTTAACTTTAGAATTAATAAAATTAATTCATGGAAATAACTTTAGATTAATAAAATTAGTCATCTATTTTAAGCTTGTATATTACCGTTTATTTTGTCATTGTTTAAAACATTACGGGCGTTTAAATTATAATTTGTATTTATATTTAAATTTATATTTTTTTAAAATTAATTATTAATTTTATTTAAAAATTTTTATGTTTCAAAAATTTAAGAATACGGTAGTAGTTAATATAGAAATTTCATGAAACTTTTCAATACTCGTTCGGTACCGTGCCGTTGAGCGATACGTCAGTGTTCGTGTGGCCGCCCGCTTAGTTGCGCCGCCCCTGACGGCGAGAATTTCATGCCCTGTGGTTGGTTATTTTCAAATGCTCACCGTTTGAAAACTATTGATGGCTTGAGATTTTGCTATTAACATTTTCGATTTACTTTTTCATGAGGAATATATACGTGCCGGCTCCTGCGCTACCTCTGGTACACCCTGTATAGATTGGTTAATTTCTTACGGCTTAAGACTTATGCTGGAAACAATGAAAGGCGCAGACAATAGGAACAGGAAATAAAAGATTTGAACCTATCAGAAAGCATCCATTCTAGTATATAACATTTCCGATAGGTTGAAATTTGTTGTTTCTTGTTCCTGTTGCCTGCACTTTTCATTGTGTTTTCCAGCTTCAAATTTCGATAATGGCTTATTGTAGAAAGCCCATTAGGCCGGACCTATAATAAGTTTTTAAGGCTTAGTCCGGATCTACAATAGGTGTTTTAAGACTTAAGCCGTAAAAAATTGACCAATTACAATAGAATCCGAGGGAAATAACCTACTGTAATTTGTCCATATCTTATGGCTTAAGGCTTAAAAACCTATTATAAATCTGGACTTAAACCATCAGAAACTGACGAATCATAGTCAGTTATGCTTCTCACATTCAACTGTAAGTCCGGATGTACAATAGGTGTTTTAAGCCTTAAGCCGTAAAAACCGCAACACAGACTCTTGCATAACGCATAATGCATAGTGCATAAGGAAATCAACCAATCAAAAATTTTCTTTTCCATGGAATGAGAGGAAAGGAAAGCTTCTAATTAGTTGATTTGTTTATGCGTTATGCGTTATGCAAGAGTCTGTGCTGCGACCTTAAGTCGTAAGAAATTGACCAATTACCCCGGATCTACAATAGGGTTTTAAGCCTTAAGCCATAAGAAATGGGCGAATCACAGTCGCTTATTCTTCACGGATTCGACTGTAATTGGTCAGTTTCTTACGGCATAAGGCATAAAACACCTATTGTAGATCCGGACTTATAGTCGAATCCGAGGAGAATAAGCGACTGGAGAATAAGGACTAATGGCTCCGGCACACCAGCGCGATGTTCGTCGCGCGCGACACGCGATATCCAATGAGAATATACCTTTAGAATGAGAACATCGGTAAAGCTGTACACTCATTGGATAT
>NW_017297703.1:149967-155133 GCF_001594075.2 Trachymyrmex cornetzi | reverse complement strand
AATTGACCAATCATAGTCGATTATTCTTCTCATATTCGATTGCGATTGATTAATTCTTTACGACTTAAGACTTTACGGCCGCTACGACTTCTATTGTAGACCCCGCATTATGCATCGTCTACAATACACGGAGTAAAGCGGGGTCTACAATAGAAGACGTAGCAGTCGTAGAGTCTAAAGGCCAGTCTACAATACACGGAGTAAGAAGTAAGAGTAAGAAATTGACCAATCACAGTCGAATGTGAGAAGAATAATCGACTGTGATTGGTCAATTTCTTACTCTTACTTCTTACTCCGTGTATTGTAGACGGGCCTTTAAGTCTTAGAAAATTAACCAATCACACTAGAATATGAAAAGAATAATCGACTATGATTGGTCAATTTTCTACAACTTAAGACCCTACGACTGCTACGATTTCTATTGTAGACCCCGCATAAGAAGTAAGTAGGAAATTGACCAGTCACAGTCAATTATTCTTCTTACATTCGACTGTGATTGGACAATTTCTTACTCTTACTTCTTAAACCAAGCTTACTTCGCATATTGTAGACGAAGCATACAGCCCATTACAATGATAGTAAGCAGTACGATGTAAGAAGTTCTTGCACGCCTTAACGAGCTTTTTTCGTGCCTTATCTCATAATAAGCTTTGATTGGCTAGCAGTAAAGTAATAAGGCGTACGAAATGGGAATAACCCATTTCTCTTACTCCCAGTCTTAATGCTTAAAGGCCCGTCTACAATGCACGGAGTAAGAAATAAGAGTAAGAAATTGACCAATCACAGTCGATTATTCTTCTCACATTCGACTGTGATTGGTCAATTTCTTACTCGTACTTCTTACTCCGTGTATTGTAGACGACGCCTTATGTCATATTTTGCTCCCCCTTACGACAGTCTAAAGCGGGGAGAACAGACTCTTGCATAACGCATAAAACATGAGAAAATCAACTAATCAGAGTCTTTTATTTCACGGAAAGGAAGGAAATAAAGGACTTTGATTGGTTTATTGTCTTATGTATTGTGTGTTATGCGTTATGCAAGAGCTGTGCTCCCCGTCTTACTATTGCATTGTAGATTGGACTTTACATAACGTACAATGCATAGTACGTAAGGGAATCAATCAATCGAAATTCTTCTTTTTTATAGAATGGGAGGAAAGGAAAGATTCTGATAAGTTGATTCGCTAATGCATTATGCGTTATAAGGCGAGGAGCACAGACTCTTGCATAACGCGTAACATAACATTATGCATAAGATAATATATCAATCAATGTCCTTCGTTTCCTTCGTTTCCGTAAAATAAAGAACTCTGATTGGTTGAATTTCTTATACACTCACTGACTAAAAGGTTGCAACACTTTTTTTAAATGTGTTTCGGAATGCAACCTGCTCACCGACCGATTAGTTCTTACTTATGGATACATAAGTAAAAATCTCATACCAATTATATGTTATACATTAATGCATATAAAAATGAATCAATCAAAGTTCTTTATTTCCTTATTTTCCATGAAATAAGGAACTCTATTGTTTGAATTTCTTATATCTTATGTGTCATATTTTATGCAAGACTATTTCAACCTCTAGACTTAGCTAATTTTATCAATTAATCACCATCGAGGCTATTAAAAAATGATAAAATGTCTGAACAAGATTCTTTATAATTAATGAGCATCTGTAATTTTGACTCAATTAAATTCATGGATATACAAATAGATTGATAAACGATTCTTTCTTTAAACTATATATACCAGAACGCACTCTGGTAGTAAAATATTAGCAATTTGGAGCCAAATTGGCAGCAAACTCGATTAGATTTTGACTACAAAATTATAACCATCTGTCCGCATTTGGTTATAGATTTGTCGACAAAGCTTACTGACAGGTTATGCCAAATTGGTAGCAGAAATCGAGCAGAGTCTGCTCCAATAAGGTTCTGCTCGCAATCTGACGACAGGCTACGTATTTGTTCGATTTTTGCTACCAATCTGTTGGCATAGCATGTCTAGCAGGTTTTGTCATATTTCTGATAACAATTTGCTGACAATGTCAGATAATACAAACTCTATGTACAATTTGTTGCCTTTTTGCAATTAAAAATTGATAACAGGCTCTGTTCAAACTCTCTGCAGACTTTGCTATAATTAGAGTGCCGTCACATGCGGCGTAACTTGCGTAAGCGTAACTTGCGTCGACCAATCATATCATTTCACTTGAACATCAGTTTCTGTCTAGTCACTTTATGCTTTTTACGTTATTTTGTTGTTACGTCGAAACATGATAGAACCACTATGCGTCAAATCTAGTTTCTGGCTCATTTTAGCTTATTCTGTCTGAAAAAATGAACAAGGGTTTCGATTTTGCAACAGTACAATTATAAAAGTCGTGCGCCCCTTTGCATCGCGTGAAAAGTCGAAACCCATGTGGAACAGTACAATTATAGACCTCATTTTGCCTCTGTGACAGATTTCCTAACCTCAATAGTCATCAACTTTAACGCTTAATACCTCAGATCACAAGGCAGAACGACGTTTTTTTTTGCCAGATTCTTTTCTTTCATGCAAAAACGCGTCGAATAAGCCTAAGAGTGGTTTCACAAAATGTTCCGATTTTAATAATTTATTCGATCATCCGCTCATATATACGCGATGGAAAGGTACCGGTTCCCCATGAGGCGTACTTTTCGAGATGCGTAGGTTACGAAAACCAATCGTAAATTCATTTAGCATTTCTGTTAGAGTGTACAACAGAAATTCTAATCAGCAATTGGTTGCATTAGTTCCACATTTCAATAATCTTCCGCGAAATACGCTCAATGTGAATGCGGGCTTTCAGAATGGCGTATTCTAGTAAATAAAAAATAACGTGTTCTAGTAAATTACTAGAATACGCAGGTTACGCTACGCATGTTACGCCGCATGTGACGGCACCCTTAGGGACACAAAGTACAACACAATGATATGAATGTGCTCATGTGTTCACTAAAAGGAAAATGTACTACAATGTAATAAATATTTGTTTGAATAATGGTAAATATATATACTAAAAATGTAAACATACATTTTTTTTTACGAAAATCGTTAATTTGATTAGACTATTATTTTTTATTTAGCAAATATTTATTTTCCTTAAATAAATGTCGTATTAGTACTATTCAAATAATTAAAACTTAATACATTCTTCTCTGAATGTATAACTCATAATTTTTCGTATAAATCTTTAATGTAACTTAACCTAACCTATAAGTGTAACGATTGCGATTATGAGAAATGGCCTAAAAATATGAGATATGATACTTTGTTAAAATTATGCATTTCCGGGATAAAATATTTCAATTATTAGGCCAATTGACACTTGGCAAGTTTATTTAGGACACACTGTGTGTTAGATTAACAGATGTCCTGGAATTTATCACATTATATATTGTGTATACTTCCAGGACGGTTTATGGGAGACCTGGAATTTATCGAATGACGTAATTGTAAAATTCCAGGACTGTCCTGGAAAACATCTTACGACATAAAAAAGTTCCAGGCCTGACCCAAAAGTTACCAAAAGTCCTGGAAGTAACTAGTAGATATCTGAAATGGTCTTGGAACAAACCAAACGACATATATAAGTGTATATATGTATATTTATTTATATATGTTGCTGTGGCTGGTGCTGCTGCTGCTGCTGCACAAACGCAATGTCATCATCAGGCTCGTCATCTCTCCTCCGCCGCCTGTTCAATCGTCTATTTACTCTCCTTATATCTGCGGTGGTACGTCCCACCAAGTCCGATAAGACTTCCATTACGTCATTCAAATGTATAACGACGTCAACGGTACCGTATCTGCAACAAAAGAGTAAAAATATGAAAATGCAAATAAAAGAGACACTGAGAATTTGTGTAGATTGTTGTGATACAGAGAATAACGGATCACGTTTTAGATGAATCGGTTTATTAAGCTCTTGAGACATAAATTGTACAGAATACAATAATGAGTATATAATCAAAGAGTAACGAAGTTTTATAGAAAGGTGTACTTCTAACTACTAACGCAAGTTTACATAGAGGGAGTTAAAGTTACTAGAATATAAAAAGGTCCTAAAGAAAAATACTAAGAGTCTTAACTGATATTTATGGTATTATACCAACACACTCCCTTAATAGCATAAATACAAAAAAAATGTAATGAGTGTCTTCACATCAAACACATAAAAAGAAATTACTTGCAAAATCCCAATCCCGTAGTACAAAACTTTTGCTTTGGGCCTGGTAATGACTTGGTACAGACATCCGCAATCATAGTAGTAGTAGACATATATGTTACCTTGATTTTACCTTCATTAATTTTTTCACGTATAAAGTGATAGCGAGTGTCAATATGTTTAGTACGTCTATGATAGATAGGATTATATGCTATCTTTTGAGCAGATTGATTGTCGTTGTATAGTTCTACACAATTATTACTATTATATAATGTAATAGTATGATTCTGCTTTAATATTTCATCAAAAAAATTCATTAAATGCACTGATTCTTTAGCTGCCTCACTAAGAGCTATATATTCTGCCTCTGTGGATGATAAAGCAACACTAGTCTGCTTATGACATTCCCAAGACACAGCTGCATTTGCATAAGTAAAGGCATAACCTGTGAATGACCTTCTATCAATGGGATCATTAGCCCAGTCAGCATCTACATATCCCGCTAATTTACAATCTACAGTCTTAGAGTATACTAAACCAAGATCCATTGTGCCTTTAAGGTACCGAAGCACTCGTTTGGCCGCCAAAAAATGTTCCCTAGTATGATTTACATTGAATTGACTTAAATAGGATACTGCAATGCTAATGTCTGGTCTAGTCATAACACTTAGATACATTAGAGAACCAATGAGTTGATAAGGTAAATTTCTTTCATCAAGTTCACTCTTTCCAGGAAGTAATTTAATATTTGGTTCTAAAGGAGTACATACAGGATTACAGTCTAGCATCCCGAACTTTGTTAATAAAGAAATCAGATATTGCTTTTGACTTATTTTAATTTCACCTTTTTCTTTGTTCCGTTCAATTTTCATGCCTAATGCATAATTAATTTGACCTAGACATCGACATCTAGAATGGACCGCTGATGGCAATGGTGGGGGTAGAAAGACGATTAGAGTGAGAGGTAGG
>NW_017297703.1:142258-149939 GCF_001594075.2 Trachymyrmex cornetzi | reverse complement strand
CTTCAGTAAACAGAGAAAGAACGATCTTATTATTCCTGCTTCTCACTCTAATCGTCTTTCTACCCCCACCATTGCCATCAGAGGTCCATTCTAGATGTCGATGGACCTAGCTCTTTAATTTTAAAATTATTTTGTAAAAATGTTTTGAGTGCATGCATCTCATGAGTGTCATTGTAAAAAATGAGAAAATCGTCTACATAAAGTGCGATAATAACTATAGAATTGTTATCCCCTTTTTTTGTAAATACACAAGATTCATTCTTACATTGTTTGTAACCAAACTTAATGAGTGCATCTTTAATCTTATGGTTCCATGCACGAGAGGATTGTTTAAGTCCATAAATAGCCTTTTTTAAAAGATAAACTTTATGTTTCTCTTTCTCTCTGATAAAACCTTCAGGTTGAGCCATGTAAATTTTCTCCTCTAAACTACCGTACAGAAACGCTGTCTGAATATCTAAATGGTCTATCTCTAAATTCATTTGAGCAGCAAGGGCAATTAATAATCTAACAGAACTATGTCTGACTACTGGAGCATACGTATCTGCAAAATCTATTCCACTCTTTTGTGTGAACCCTTTAGCCACTAACCTAGCTCTGTAATTTACAATATCACCATCAGAATTATGCTTAATTTTGAAAACCCATTTATTTTGAACAGTGTTTACGTTACTAGGCTTATCAACAAGTTCCTATACGTCATTTTCCTGAAATGAATTAATTTCACTCTGCATAGCATTTTTCCATTTTAAGCTATCAATATTTGATAGAGCTTCCTTTATGGTTATTGGCTCAAGGGTATCGCAAGTAGTGTAATACATTACAAAATCTGGGTGATCTTTAGGTTTTCGTTCTCTCAAAGGATATCTTCGTTGACCCTGTCTATCTTCATCTTGATCTAAGGGATGATGAACAGCTTCGTTATCATCATCTAAAGAATGATATTCGACATCACTCCCTGCTTCTGATTCTTCTAACTCTTGATATTCTTCTTCTTCATTTTCTTCTTCCAAGGGTAGTTGAATCTGTTGTAGTGGTGTTTTAGATTGATTACTACTTTCCAAGGTATCCCCATATTTATCTTCGATGAATACATCTCTTGATTTCATGACATTATGCGTTTCTGGGTCAAACAATCTATAAGCTTTGCTATTTTCACAATATCCCACAAAAATGTACTCTTTGCTTTTGGGATCCAGCTTTATCCTTTTCTCGTTTGGTATATGCGCATAAGCTACGCATCCAAATACTCGTATATGCTCTAGGTCAATTGGTTTGTTGGTCCAGACCTATTCAGGAGTCATATCTAGTATTTTCTTCGCAGGAGAACGATTGATCAGGTAGACTGCTGTATTAGCTGCTTCTGCCCACATTCTTGGATCGCAATTGGAATCTTGCAACATACATCGAACTTTATCCATAATAGTTCTATTGTAGCGTTCAGCGAGACCATTTTGCTGGGGAGTATATGGTGTTGTTAATTGATGTTTTATTCCTTTGTTTGCAAAGAAGTTCTTTACTGTGTTGTTACAGTATTCTGTTCCATTATCAGAACGAACCACCTTGACTCTGGTATCACATTCATTTTCCACCATTGCTACAAATTCCTGGATAGTTTGTTTGACTTCACTTTTGTCTTTGAGGAAGTAAGCGAATACTTTTCTTGAATGGTCATCGATGAATGTTAGCATGTAACGTTTACCACTCCATGATTCAGTAAGCATTGGTCCACATAAATCAGTATGGGTCAGATCCAATTTGTTTTCAGCTAATTCTTTGTTTTCATTCAATTTGAAGGGTTGTCTTGAATGTTTACCCTTGAGACATGATATACATGGAGACCTATTATTGGTGGATTTGCTAGTAAATTTTATTCCTGCAACCAAATCTTGTTTGAGTCGATTTAAACTGGCATAATTTAAGTGGCCTAATCTTCTATGCCAAAGTTGTTCCGTCATATTTGCGGCACAAATATTCGCTGTTTCATGTTCATTTGATATAGCAACATTTTTTATTTCATTAGCTACATCGAGTCTATATATACCTCCTACTTCAGAACCAGTCATCTGGACGTTACCTTGGACTATATAATCATCATTATCATATATTTTACATCCATTAGAATCAAAAGTGATTATATAACCCTTTTTTACTGTCTCACTAACTGACAATAAATTGACAGATAGGTTAGGAACATGCATGACATTGCGAATAGTTTTATCATGATTACTAGATACGCCTTTTACCTTTATAGGTATATCACCAATGCCTTTACTATATAACTTTTCATTATTAGCAATAGTAATTTCCATACCTGCAGATTGTTCAGAATAGTTTGACATTTGTTCTTTAATTGAACTCATAGTCCTCGAGCAGCAGGAATCGATATACCAACCATGTAAATCATTCGTGTTATTGAAGGCACTAAGGGCTGTAAATAATCCTTTTTCATTATTATTCTTTTCAGGTTTCAATTTATCTGAGGATTTGTCCGATGACTTCTTATTAGATGATCCAGATGATCCCTTAAACTCAACCTCTTCTTTACGTTTTGGTTTTAAGCAATCTTTCGTGAGATGTCCAACAGAACGACAATTGAAACACCATGGTTTCTTTGACTTGAACTTATTCTTTGTAGGCTTTTGCTTCTGAGTAGAATACATGGCAATTTGATTTACCTCACGTTTCTATTTGGTATCCTGCAGCAATTTCGTCTTGACCAGATCACTTGTGATTACTGTTGCCGAATGCTCTAGAGCCATGCACATCGGCTGATACTCATCGGTAAGTCCTTGAAGCATCACCGCACCGAGAAATTCATCGTCTACTGATTTATCCATTGCACGAAGTTTTTCTGAGATAGACATTATCTCATTAACGTATGCTTCCATAGTAGTAAAATTCTCTAACCTCACTGAGCATAAACTACGAAGTAGTCCTAGACGTCGATTAAGACCTTTGTCTTCGAAGGCTTTCTCAAGCGCTTCCCACGCGTCCTTTGCAGTTTCACAAGTCATGAGATATGAGAAGCAACATTCTTCCACCATGAGATTTATTTTCGATAGAACTTTCTGTTGGGGTGGAAATTACGCAGGGCAGAACTTCTCGTAAGAAAGATTGACTGATTATCACTTGAACAAAATAGTTTATTGTTGTAACACAAAAGTAGCAGTCTTATACACTTGTGATCAATGCGTATCACATATATCGGAACGAACCAACAAACTAAAAAAAAAGGGGCTACTCTCTCAATACCCGAGTACGCGCCCAAAAGATACAAGCCAGCGACTCAAGCGACATACGCCGTGTATCTCAACCAACTAAAGAGGAAATGGCGCTGTAAACATAAAGCTTAGTATTCAAGAAAAAAGCGCGAGATTTAAACGTATATACGCAACACTCCCACTATTCGAGTGCTTTGTCATACTTAACTATACCAATCAACTTAATTAGGTTATGAAATTTATCTTTCGTAAGAGGTTTTGTCAGAAAATCTGCACATTGTTCTTCTGACTTTACATACTCTGGTATTAAGGTATTATCATTAAACTTATCTCTAATATAGTGAAATCGAACATCCACATGTTTGGTTCTTTTGTGAAACTCTGGATTTTTAATGTCTAATGGCACTTTGACTATCAATATGCAAAGGGACAGGTCCCTCATGTGGGCATGCGAGATCACTTAACAATTGTCGAATCCACACAAGTTCTTTCGCTGCTAAAGTGGCAGCAATGTACTCTGACTCAGTAGTACTCAAAGCAACTACGCTTTGTCTTTGTGAGGCCCACGAAATACAACCTCCAGCAATGGTAAAAATATATCCAGATGTCGAACGTCTCGATTCTATATCCGCGGCATAATCTGCGTCTGAATAAGCAGTTAAAGAAATTCCTTGTTCTGTTCTTTTATATAGTATTCCATGTTCTATTGTTCCTTGCAAATATCTGAATATTCTTTTCAAAGCTTTCCAATGCTCTGTTGAATAACAAACTGTAAAACGACTTAAAAAATTAACAACATACGAGATATCAGGTCGAGTTAATTGCGTAAGAAACATCAGACTGCCTATGGCTTCACGGTAAGATATACTTATGTCAGTAACCGATTCATTCTTTGTCAAAGATAAGAGAGAGTGTGGATCAGCTGGAATACTTACAGGTTTAGAATCAGACATGTTAAAACGATTCAGTAGTTTTCTAATGTATGTGCTTTGATTAATAAAAATAGAGTGATTAATTCGATCTCTCACAATCTGGAATCCTACAAATGAACCTGTAAAAACGTTAGTAATTTCGAAATTTCCTTTTAGTACCTGAATCACTTCATATAAGGCCCCTTTTGATTTGGCTAGCAACAATCCGTCATCTATATAAAGCGCCAAGTATACGTTACAGCCGTCATAGTTTCCATTATACACACAGGAATCAGCTTTTCAAAGTGTAAAGTTAAATTGTCTGAGAAAATTGTCAAACTTGCTGTTCCACTGACGAGATGCTTGCTTCAGGCCATAAAGAGATTTTTGCAGCTGACAGACTTGTTCGGGCATGTTCTTAGTGATTCCTTCTGAAATCTCCATGTAAATCTCCTCACGCAAGTCTCCGTGCAGGAAAGCCATTTTTATGTCAAATTGTTCAATTTCCAGATCTTGTTCCGCTGCGATACTTAGAAGAATTCGAATGGATTCGTGTCTTACTACTGGAGAGAAAATCTCTTCATAGTCTACACCACGCCTTTGCGTGAAACCTTTGGGACACAGACGAGCTTTGAAACGTGGTTTGTGATCTGACGATTCCTTGATTTTGAACACCCACTTATGGCCAATGGTGGCTTTCCCTTGAGGAAGATGTTCCAGCTTCCAAGTACCATTAATGCGATGAGCCTCCAGTTCTTCATCGATTGCCTTTTTCCATTCTTCACTGTATTGACCAGTCACAGCTTCATGATAGGTCTGGGGTTCCATGATTTCAGATAAGTGTGCTTCATGTCTTGTCGGCTTCTTTATTTTATTCCTGTCTCGAAGCACAGGGCCCTTCTTTATGGAATTTAGTGATTCCTCTTCCTGAGATGTGGAACAAGTTTCATATTCATCTGTTGAAACATCATCTGATGAAGTGTTCTGATTTGTTAAAGAAGATCCGTCTTCAGTATAGTTCTGAACTCTTTGATTATTTCTATCTTCAAGTGGAAAAGAAGTTTCTTTTTCTTCGATCAAGGCAATTCTTGTGTCAACATCCTCATTGAAGACCACATGTCTTGATATTGAAATTTTTCCAGTCGATGAATCATAGAGTCTGCAATTCGATGATTCCTTGTCATATTCAACGAAAAGAAGTTTTTTGGACTTTGCATCCCATTTTTTACGATGCTGCTTTGGGATGTGTGCAAAACATTCAGATCCAAAAGTTCTTAGATGAGATATATCAGGCTTTGTATTTGTCCAGACTTCAAACGGCGTTTTTCCTTGAAGCCGTCTAGAGGGTACTCGATTTAGGACATAGACAGCACAATTCACAGCTTCAGCCCATAGCCGAATTGGCAACTTTTTCGAATGTAACATTGCTCTTGCTGATTCGACTATGGCCCTGTTATCTCTTTCAGAACGGCCATTCTGTTGGGGCGTATCAGGAGCCGTTGTTTCGATTTGAATTCCATGAACCTTAAGATATTGGTCCATCTTTACGTTGATGTATTCAGTGCCATTATCAACCCTTAGTGTCTTGATTGGACGTTGAAATTTGTTGATGATCATTGCGTGAAAGTCCTTGAATTTATCAAACACGTCCGATTTGTGTTTTAAAAAATAAACGTGTCTAAAGCCGGAAGCATCATCTTTGAAATTGACATAGTACTTCGAGCCTCCAATTGATGGTTCTTGCATTGGACCACCAACATCCGAATGTATGAACTCGCCTGGTTTCGTATTTCTAGGTGGGATAGCTTTACTGAAGGGTAATTTGTGTAGTTTTCCATACTGACAAGCCTCGCAAAAAATAGAGACATTTCTCTGAGACATTTAAATTGGAAGAACACCTTGTTTGTGAAGTTCACATAATGACTTGTACCCAACGTGTCCTAGTCTGGCGTGCCACAATGGAATGTTGGGAGTTGATGACAAGTTTGCTTCTTGAGTTGAGATTACCTTGAAAAGCATCTTGTAAAGATTGCTGTCCTGGATCACTCCCACTGCTCGAACGTCATTGTCAAGACTAATTTTCACATGGTCGGTAGTGAAGACCACTGTGTAATTCTTTCTAGTACACGCTCCTACAGAGAATAGATTTTTCTTCATGGTTGGCACGTAAAGAACGTTTTCAAGTCTGCCATCGTGCCAGGCACCATTGACAAATCTCTTGACCAGAATTACGCCCTTGCCTTTGATTTCATGCAAACCTTGATCTGCGAGAGAGACAAAATCATTACTTGTTTCTATGAAGTCATGAAACCAGTTCTTATTAAATGACATATGGCAGGAGGCGCCACTATCCAGAAACCATAGATTCTTACGGTCAAAATTGTCAAAATCAGAATCTACTAAAAAGGCACTTGTATTTTGCTTTTTATCTTTGGATTCGGATTCATTGTCCTTGGCTTTCTGTAGTCTCTTGCGATAATACTTGATTGAATGTCCAATTTTATGACAGTAGTAGCATTCAGTAGAGGATTTGTGATCACTCTTCCTTTTTTATTTTCTTCACGCTGCACAGATGGCTTGGGTTTGCTGACTTTGATTGCTGCCAAGGCACTAGTTGTTTCATCTATCGTTGTCAAGCGACTTTCTTCTTTTAAAAGACGTGATCGTAGGTTGTCCAGCGATTGCCTTGTTGGATCGACGCTGTCCCAAGCGGTTATTAGAGCATTATACTTGGAGGGAAGGCTTCCAAGTATTTTTGCCATAAGCGTAACATCAGAGACTGGCTCATCCACATCTCTCAGCTGACGTGCCATGTTTTCTACTGTGGCAAAATGTTTGGCGATTGAGTCGTTCTCTGACATTCTGTAATCATGAAAACGTGTCATTAGATGCAATTTATTTATCTCACTCTGTTGTTCATGTATCGAATAAAGCTTGGCCCACATTTCAGCTGAGGACTCACATGTGATGAGATATTCGAGTTGTTCATGGAGGATGAAAGAATGAACATAGCCTTTGCATCCTTTTTGATCCAAATCTGCTTCTCAGCAGCTGCTTCAGGTTTCAGCATTTCTCCCTTGACTATTTGAAGAATGTCGTTTGCTGTTAAAATGGCCTTGATTTGAAACTTCCAGGATTGGAAGTTTGTGCCATTAAATTTGGAGATATTCCTGAGATCTATGCTTTCAGACATTTTGTGGTATTTATCTTGTTCACGTGCTTTTTAATACGATTGAGTGTGGCGTGATTACTGGGCCCATAACCTGTTGGAGTGGAAATTACGCAGGGCAGAACTCCTCGTAAGAAAGATTGACTGATTATCACTTGAACAAAATAGTTTATTGTTGTAACACAAAAGTAGCAGTCTTATACACTTGTGATCAATGCGTATCACATATATCGGAACGAATCAACGAACTAAAAAAAAGGGGCTACTCTCTCAATACCCAAGCACGCGCCCAAAAGATACAAGCCAGCGACTCAAGCGACATACGCCGTGTATATCAACCAACTAAAGAGGAAATGGCGCTGTAAACATAAAGCTTA
>NW_017297703.1:141351-142186 GCF_001594075.2 Trachymyrmex cornetzi | reverse complement strand
TATTTTTTTATACGTGCCCATACGCACTTTTAAGGGGTGAAACACCCCTTTGAAAAAAATCGGTTTTTCTCTTTCGAAGCGAATATCGTCGAAACTATAAGAGATAGAAAAAAATGTCTCAAATGAAAATTGAATGGTATTAAGAGTACTTTATAACTATGATAAAAAAAATTTTTTTTAATTATTTATTTGTTATGTACTCCCATCCCCACCCCTATTTTCAAAAATTTTTAAACTTTTATATGACGAAAATTAAAGAGCATTTAATGCTGAAAACAACGGTATGTATTTAAATCACTTTCCGAAAAACCATTTTTCAGATATGAACGAAAACGTCTCTATGTACGCGCTCCGTACGTATTCGTACGCGCGTGCGCGTGTGTGTATGTATGTGTGCGGGAGGAATACCCTTACCTCATACGTTTGGGGTGTTTGATTTACGCGTGAGTCCCCTTGCCTCTCACGTTTGGGGTGCTTGATTTACGTTTAGATATTCGTGGTACAAGAGTGGTTACATTGAAGAGAAACCTCCTAAATAGGAGACACCTGTAAATTTTTGTTTTACAAATTGTCTGACTATCTGTGACTGCTGTCATGACATAGCAATTTTTAGGTGTGCTTGGTGCACAAAATCAATGTGCATACAGCATTTCTTTGATCCCAACAATTCTGGGAGTCCTCATTATTGTACAAATTATAAACAGTAAAAAATTAAATTAAATTAAACCTACAAAAGTGTATAAAAAAATATAATAATATTAAAAAAACAAAAAAATGTTAGATAATGAAATTGAAATTTAAACGTAAATCAAGCACCCCAAACGTGAGAGGCAAG
>NW_017297703.1:139060-139393 GCF_001594075.2 Trachymyrmex cornetzi | reverse complement strand
CCTCAGCCGAAATGTATAGCACCACGTGCAAAAGTTTGTACCTCAGCCGAAACGTATATTACCACTTGCAAAAGTTTGTACCTCAGCCGAAATGTATACTACCACGTGCAAAAGTTTATATCTCAGCCGAAAAATATATCTCACATCCGAGATTCCATGAAAAAACTTTAGCATTTATCTTACATCATACTTACATCACCAACGTTTTATATCAGCGACGAAAGTACAATGCTTCGGCCAAAGGTATATCTCGCGCTCGAAAAATTACACTACCTCAGCATTTCTTTTATTCGTTCTTCGCATTGAAGCGCAATTAGACTTATATCAAACCGC
>NW_017297703.1:137904-138798 GCF_001594075.2 Trachymyrmex cornetzi | reverse complement strand
CCGCTATCAGTTCATTTCAACATCTATCTGCTATATTTATTTAAATGTCTACAGGTATAAGGGTAATAGAAATAAACATATTAATGTAAGATAACATATATTTATTTAAAAAATCTTACAATTCTTCCTGGTGTCGTAACCACCAGTTAAATATCTTAAATACATTTTGTAAAGCGCAATTCTTTGCGTGTTTTCCAAATCGTATAGTATTACAATCATCAAGATTACGTAGCGATTCTACATCTTTATAATGCGCATCCAGAGTTTCGACGATGATATCATCAGTGTCGAGCATATCAGCTAGCCATCCTAGTTTTTCATGTCCCTTGATATATACGACATCTTCTAACACAGCTTCCGTAATTAAACGTCTCGCGATGCTGTAAGGGACCATCCCGTCATCCCACCGCAATCCATGGTGATAAGTACTCAACCAGGAAGCGCAAGATTTGTCAAATCTCGTCAGAAAATGCCATGGCATAGGATTTGAAAAAATGTAGTGTGTGAGAATGGTTCCCCCTTTCAGCACAGCTACTTCCTTCACAATAAATTTCTTGTTAACGATGAATCCTTGCAGATCCACAAATGTTGGTATGGTCATGACGAGCAATTTTTCGAGACTGCTCCACACCTTGGTTTTCCATTCTTTTATATTCAGGATACTTGCTGACGTTGCAATTTAAATAATTTTGTGCACTACATTAGACAACGGACAGTATTCGATTACACGATCGTGTATGATGAGACAATAGGCGGTAGTATTGGCGGGCACATTCTCCTTGCAGTCAAATTCTATGCGTACGTCCACAGTGGCGCTCTTGACGGATTCGTTTTGTCGCGAGCAATCAATGACTGCAAAAGGTCCTTTCTCGATAAACGATAGTACGTTGAGCA
>NW_017297703.1:137232-137481 GCF_001594075.2 Trachymyrmex cornetzi | reverse complement strand
ATTTCCCACCAAGCAATTGTAATCGTTGCGCGCTCGTATCAAAATCAATTCGTGACGAGCGTTGACAACTACGCGTTTGTCATCTTCGCAAAAGCCCAACAGCATGTTGAGCGGCACGCAAAAATTAAAGTGTCCTTCCTCCGTGTCGGATCTAGAGTTCCATCCAGCGTTCAGCGCAATCAAAGTTTTGTCGTACGTCATCGATACATAGTTCTTGATGGTACTGGTAATTCCAACGTTTCTGTTACG
>NW_017297703.1:130845-137180 GCF_001594075.2 Trachymyrmex cornetzi | reverse complement strand
ATTTCCAAGCGTCAACGACATCTGATCGTTTTTCTTCTTCACCGTCAATCTTCCTTCGACGTAGAGATAACTGTCGCACGGCAGCGTGTACAAATCCTGCTGCTGTATGGGTATCCGTATCTCGTCGCTATGTCCAAACGTAGGTTGACGTACGGATTGTACGTGTGAGTCTCAATCTTGACGATGCGGTCGTCAAAGATCGGCTCACCGGTAATATTCAAGATATCAACCATTTCGTACGATGAAACCCAACGACTTTAAAAATCCGACGCAATGAGTTTTTTTTCAGGTGTAATCTGTCCAGTAAAAGATGTATCTCTCGTCTGTTTCGGCTGTTCGTTCAACACAAACATCTCACGTTAGCGCCGTCGTACGTGCAATCTAACGGTGATCTCCTCTCCGCGAAAATCAAGCAATCGATCGTCTTGGTCCACCACGCGAATCGTCAGATCAGTAATGCTCCGTACGACGATCGGAAGGTAAATGATCTGTGTAGGTCTTTCCGATATTTTATATCCTGGCGGTACGCTCGGTGGAAACTCGTGTATCGTGTTCACGCACCTGTCGTTGCTGTACGCACCCGCGGTCACGTTGCACTCGATACGAATGATGTTCACGTTGATGATACTTATCGGCACGTCAGACTCATGCCACTGTCACGGCTCCAGCACGCGATTCGACGAAAATCCCAGCAGCGAGCCAATGTTGCGAGGTTTTGTAAAATTTATCCGATAGGCGCATTTGATCTCACTTCCTTCGTATTGTTGTTGGCGCGAATCACCAGCGGGAACTCTTCATCCTCCTTACCCTTTGCATCGTGAGAACGTAAAATTTCACGCTTCAGATACCGCTCGATATCGCGCAATTCGTACGATCCATCGGGAATGACAATTTCCTTGTTGTCATAGTAAAACTTGTGTGTCGAATTTATTTGGCTAGTGTATAGTACGTTTCAAAGTCCGTCAGACCGAGCTCGTAATCACCGTCACCTAAATCTACCGCCAGAAAGTAGCTTACGGCGAGGACGCTACTCTTGCCAGTCAACGTAAACGTCAGCGACATGTTTGAACGAGCACTGAGTCAAACAGCGCAATGCCTGTCCTTGAATTACTAATCAACCGATCGTAGAAACTGTAGACAAAGCTGCCTGCAGTTGTTCTGATTGTAACGCTGATGAGGTGTGCGATTGTACTCGATTACACTGTTTGCCAGATATCGCTCGAGTTCCTTCGGCGGTCGAAGATTACCGAAACTGTCAAAGTATACGACGTGATTCCCCCTTTTCGCATATGCCACCCAATGCGTACCGGGTCCCACGGCATTGTCTAGATTTATGATACCGCTCTCGTTTCGACGTAATCCTTTAACCGGTAATGTAGTACTCATAAAGACACCTCTAAAATATGGAATGCGCATACGGTTTGCAAGTTGTTGCAGTTGCACATCGGTAGTTACTCCCCTCGGAATTTTTAACGTTTCATCGACGTTTTTTTTTTCTACGCGCGACACCTCGTCCGCGCTTGTAGGGAGCGAGATAAACGCCGCGACCTTCCATGACGCGGTTATGACGTTGCAGTTCTTCCAGTTGACGCTGCGCTGCTTTGCTATCGTTTACGGCCTTGGCGACTCCCGCCGCCCCGCCGACCAATGACCCGAGAACGCCGAGCAGCGGTAGAACGGGTAGGACGACACCGCGTTTCGCTGTCGGAAGAATCCTCTTGCTCCTCTTCTTTTTTGTTTTTAAGCCCATACCAATCTTCGTTTTGGCCTTCATAGCTGCCCAAACAGCTGTGGCTGCGGCTCTCTCTCGGAGAGTCGAATCACTTGCGGTAATGCGTTTCCGCGCTTTCTCAGCGAGTATATTATCAGCCGTGTGTCGTTCGGTGAGATCGTTGCTGTGCGAATACGCTATGTCGTGCTTGCGACACGCAGCATCCAATGGATTAATACCTCGATCGCCTCTGGCCAATCGCTTCTCCAATCGCGTCCCCGGACCGCAAAACTGATATCCGGGAATATGTAATTCGAAGGGAAGCGCGTTTATCGTACGATTTAGTAAGCCTCTCGACCAGTGTTGCCAGATGCTAGGGAATTTCCCTAAACCTAGGGAGAATTACAAGAAAAAAAATAAAATAGGGAAAAAGGGATTTTTTGTGAAAATAAGGTAAAATTTAGGGATTTTTAACAGTAAATGAAAATTTTGTTTTATGCTCGGTTTCGGTCGATAAGTAGGTGACAACTCATCACGTGTCCGAATCGCGCTGATTGACTTGGGCTTGGGGCATATCGGCATTAATCTTACTAGACTGATTCCTGAGATTAAATTTGTGCTAAAAATATGTACTTATTGTTTAGGTTAAGGTACGTTATGTATGGAACTAATTTATGTTAATTACTAGTCTTACTAGTCTGATTTCTAATACGAAGTCTACAATAGAAGTTATAGCTGTAATAGTGTCTTAATAGAAAATTGACCAAGCAGAGTCGATCATACTTTTTATATTCATCTGTGATTGATCAATTTTCTATGATTTGAGATCCTACGACCGCTACAATTTCCATTGTAGATCCCGTATTAGATTTATGTTAAAATCATAGAAAATGATTATTTGTTTTTTTTAAATCTAATAAATGTACAATAAAAATATATTATTCATTAATTTATAGTACTTATTATATATTTTCCTTTATATGTGTGTTCTGTTTCATATTTATTATAATTCCAAATTGTAATGTGTTAATTCCAAATTGTAATACATTAATAAAAAATAATTCATGATTTTATTTGAATAAAATTTGTAAAGAAACAAAAATTTTGTGAATTTAAGAGAAATTTGGGAAATTAGTGGAAAATTTGGAAAAAACAAGAATTTTATGAATTAAATGGAAAACTAGGGAAAACTAGGGAAATTTTCATGTCCCAATAGGGAAACTGCTTCGCCAGAATCTGGCAACACTGCTCTCGACGGCATTCGCTACAATTCTTTATCAAAGGCGCCGGATCGTCGATATGCGTTTTATGAGTAGGCAAATTGTAATGCTTCAAGCATCGACGATATCGCTGTACCTCCGAATCTGCTCGTATATGCTCGGGTAATCTGTCCCACAACAGATCTATACAATATTCAAACTGTCGCAGCAGTACAATTTTCGGTATGTATTCCAGCTCTTTTGAAGTTAAACTGTGTAGATCGTCTGACACGACGAGAAACATTTTGATTACTGGAGCGATTTCGTTCTACGCAGCTCTATAAATAGGCCCGCTCGTGATATTGTTTTCAGTATTTTGTGGAAGGAGGAAATATGCGGTTCGTGCGCCAATCGCGGATGATTAAAGTGACGAATCTCGACGGCAAAGTACAAACCGATAAAGAGACGCGCAAGCATGGCAACATGCTACCGGCCTCTATACGCGCGATCGTCTGCGGACCGTCAAATTGTGGCAAGACGAACGGGTTGATAAGCCTATTGGAAAGTCCGCACGGCGTATGATTCGAGAACGTGTATTCGAAATCGCTGCAACAGCCGAAGTATCGATACCTGGCGAATCTGCTAGCTCCTATCGAAGAAATTGGCTATTTTACGTTCTCCAATAACAGCAACGTCATTCCACCGAGCGAGGCGCTTCCGAATTCCATCTTTATCTTTGATGACGTGGCATGCGACAAGCAGGACGCGATAAGAGAATACTTTGCAATGGGACGGCACGCGGACGTCGATTGCTTCTATCTCTGCCAGACGTATGCAGATACCCAAGCATCTTATCCGCGACAATCTATTGATCCTATTCAAACAGGATGGTACCAATCTGAAACGCGTGTACAACGATCACGTGAATACATGCCATACGAGAATTTCTGCGAATTATGTCGTAAATGTTGGCAGCAAAAGTATGGATTTTTAGTAATTGACAAGGACAGTGCGCTTACCGATGGGCGATACAGAAAAGGATTTAATGACTTTTGCCGTGATGCGATCAGTTGATATCGATACGTTGACATGGACAACAGCAAAGATCGTGAGAAGGTAGCGAAGGAGATTGCGAAAACGAGTGATTCAATTCGCAAAAAGTACCGCGCTTTGAAGACTGGTAAAATGAAGGAGGACATCGCATTGGGGAGACACTTCAAACCTATTATCGACCCGCTGAAACAGATTGTCGAAAACACCGCTGACTCCTCCAAGGATCCTATCATGACCGAAACAATCTTTTCGGGGGAAGACGAGGAACTAAACCCAAAAGGAAACGACCGAGTGCTCAGTACGACAATCCTATACAGGCTTCCATTGTTTCCACGCCTGTAAAATCAGTGTTGGATCGATCGAAAACCGTACCACCAGCTTTGAACGAAATACCACATCTACCCGATTTATTGTGCGATCATGTTCCCTCCGTCGAAGAAATTTTCGAGGTTACCGATGAACCGCTCGTGACATTTATTCGACACTTGCTTCAAACATCCGAGGGTCAGGAAAAGTTGCAAACAAACTATGGTCCGTTAGGACAGAAATATATGAAAGCGGTCCTGAGCGGTAAGAAAGCCGTCAACATAGACATTGTGTATGGAGTTTATTTCAGCGACGAGGGAACGATGCTTGGTGACAAACGTATCACCTTGCACAAAAACGATGATATAATCATAGATGGGAAAAGATATGATGGAACAACGGGCCTGTACGAGTTAATTTTCATGAAATTTCCCAACGAAGGTATTTGTACGAATGACGACGTACACACCTACAGAAGCATTCTGCTGACGACAAACGCTCACAGACGCGGTCATAGCCCGAGTAATCAAGTAATGGGTAGTAAGGGATACAAGTATAAGAACATAATAGCACCATTGGTGTCGGATAAAAAAGTTGGAACGGGAATAAACAAAAGAGCGGATTTACCGCGTACAATGACACTAAACGATAACAAGATCGACTATATCCATTGGGACGATCCGAACGAAATTGTCGATCGTCTGCGATTGCTCCAGGCCTCGCGCCAGGCTGGTCACAATGGTCACGACAACGAGATTTTGTCGATTATCGAAGAGCTTCGCGAAGCCGGTCTGATTATAAATTAACCTCGTTCTACGCACATCGTTCAGTCGACATCGCAATGCCGATCAACAAGTTTGGACTATCGCTTGGAGGAGGAGGAAGCGAATCGTACTATCAGTGGCGTGGATTGCTCAGAAATTACGTGCACGATAACGCTCTTTGTATAGTTGCAGCCGACTTTGACGCAAAGTCGCGCAAAATTCGACGAGTAGCGCTACCGGTAGATGATGCTGACGCAGCAAACAAGCGATACGTGCAGCAGAGTGTTCAAGATTTGAAAGATCGTCTGAATGAAATCGAGAGGAAGATTGCAGCCTTACAAAATAATGTACAGGTTTTGCTAAAAGAATTTGAAAAGACGATTCGAGAAGTACATCGTGCCGAATAATTATTTGCAATGTCTGAGAAACAGCTGCTGGTTAATGAATTGCACGCTCCGGCGAGAAGAAATTTTCCTCGAAGACACGTCATAGTATATGGATACGACGATCTGTGGCAGGCGGATGTGGACGAGATGCGTCCATATACATGATGCAACAGAGGTTACCACTACATTCTCACCGTTATCGACGTGCTGAGTAAGCATGCATGGGCCGAGCAGCTTAAAGCCAAGAGTGGAAACGATGTGACGAATGCGATCGCAAAGATAATTCGAGACGATAAAAGATGTCCGAAAAATTTGCAGACCGACAAAGGGAAGGAATTTTACAACTCGGATGTGCAGAAACTCTTGAAGAAGCACAACATCTAACCTAACCATTATTCTACGTATTCCGTAATGAAGGCGTGGGTCGTCGAACGGTTCAACCGTACGTTGAAGAATGACATGTGGAAACAATTTACGCACAACGGAAATTATAAATGGATTGTTATCCTGCCGCGTCTCGTATCAAATTACAACGCGCGTAAGCATCGAACTATCAGTATGCGTCCCGTTGACGTTACCCCCGCGATCGCCGACAGACTCTTAATTACGGTTTATAATCGCGTAAAGATGCTGCACCTGCACGGTACAAAGTAGGTGATTTGGTACGCGTGAGCAAATTCAAGACAGTCTTTGATAAAGGATACACGCCGAATTGGAATAAGGAGGTCTTTAAAATTATCAAAGTGCAGCAAACTAATCCAGTGACGTATCTATTGCAAGATTCTCGCGGAGAGCCTATCGCTGGAGGATTCTACGAATACGAATTGCACAGCGTCACTAATCCCGACGTGCATCTCGTCGAAAAGGTGTTGCGCAAGAGGAGGAATGAGGTTTACGTGAAATGGTTGGGATTTGA
>NW_017297703.1:128071-128959 GCF_001594075.2 Trachymyrmex cornetzi | reverse complement strand
TTGGAATGGTAATTAATAAAAATAAATAATAAAAGATAATTGTATATAATTTAAAAGTAATAATAATTATTGTAATATAATTTAAAAGGAATAATAAAACTAATAATAAATTCTCTATAATAATGAATGTCTTACAAATCTAAATTTATTTTTCTTTGATTTAAACTTAATAGCATTCACAACGATCATCATAATTTACACGACTCTATAACTCAATCATATATACACATGCTAGATATTTTAACTCTCATTGGGGATGGTTTGTATTTTTCTTATTTTTCTAAGTATTATATTCTTATCCTTATTTGCATTCATGCTTTACTACTATACTACCATGTTATTGTTATATATCGAAATCTAGCAGCGCCAAGTGTTTTTACGTGAAACATTTTTCTACTTAAATTAAATTTTTTCATTTTATACGGTTAATTCTTTAATTTTTTGTGGTAACACTTAAATTGAGCAAGGTAACGCAATTTTGTGATAATGTTTTGTATAATGTTTTGAGGGAGGATTAAATAACCACTACTTTAGTTGGAAGAGGAAATGTCTTTGAATGAATTGTGATATAATAATTTCATTTAAGAGGAATTTAAACCATTTGGATTGGAATAGGAAGATTCTTCAATAAATATACGTATACTTAGGTTTCATAAAATTAAAGATGGTACCATTTAGATTAAGTAAATAATAAGGATAGAGTATCACTTGAGTTTTACTTTTTATTTGGAAGAATTTAACTTGGCGCCACAGTTGTTGATATCAAATCGTTCGTACAAAAAATATATACCATTAGATTAATATTCATTATTTATTTAATTTGGCATGGTATAAAGAAGTGGGATTTAACTTGGCGCCAGTTCTTGATATCAAATCTTTTATAGGAAT
>NW_017297703.1:125210-127556 GCF_001594075.2 Trachymyrmex cornetzi | reverse complement strand
CCATAAGTTAGCCTTGTCTGTACCCTACAACTTTTGTATAAACAAATTTCCTCCAAAATGCTTACCATCTGAGATATTTCTATCCGTTATTTAAAATGGGTCACCCTGTATGTTGCTTATTATATATTTTTGGTAATATTTTTCTGTAAAAATAGTATAGAAATATCTTTAGCACCTCTAGGCCATTGTTTTTTTATAACTTGCACATCATCAATTTCAATCCAAGATGTTCCTTCTCGACACGTACTTATATAATGACCCTCTTCGACACATGAACCATAATGAAATATAGCATTCATAACTTTGTACGTCTGTCCAGCTATTAATATTTTCGTTGTCGGAACAGCACATACTCGTAAACTAAATTTGTGTGGTATCTTTACTAACTTATCATTGTCTGAAATAAAAGATATTAAGTGAATAATAATTATCTCTTTTATCGAAACTAATTCATTTTTAAATAATATATCATTTCTTCCACAAAGTTCCACAACACATAATTTATCAAACGACTGACACCATTGTGATGAAAATGTAGTTTTTAATAAATCATCTAAATTATAACTTTTTTTCTTCAAATTGTTAATAAAAATTGAAAGTAAAATGTTAGTATTAGTAACAACTTTCGTATCACCACACAAATTGCATCAAAAAGTATAAATAACTTGATGTTCTACCATATTTTTTATATAATCGTATTTTGTACAAAGAGCTGTAAGAAATTCTAAAGCATCTCGTTTAATAGCAACCGAAAAATATTCCCCTAAAGATTACCGTATTTCATATGTAATCAAATTATTCATTCGATGTTCACATCAATGTGCAAACAAAACTAGACACCAACTTCCTCGACGGCAAACATGTAGACAACACCTAGACGCCCACTTCCTCAACGGCAAACACCTAGACACCCACTTCCTCGACGGCGATCACCTAGACACTCATTTCCTCGATGGCAAACACCTAGACACCAACTTCCTCGACGGCGAACATGTAGACAACACCTAGACGCCCACTTCCTCGACGGCGAACACCTAGACATCCATTTCCTCGACGGCGAACATCTAAACACCCATTTCCTCGACGACGATCATCTAGACACCCATTTCCTCGACGGCGAACACCTAGACACTCATTTCCTCGATGGCGAACACCTAGACACCAACTTCATCAACGGCGAACATCTAGACACCCACTTCCTCGACGACGATCACCTAGACACCAATTTCCTCGACGGCGAACATGTAGACAACACCTAGACGCCCATTTCCTCGACGGCGAACACCTAGACACCCACTTCCTCGACGGCGAACATCTAGACACCCACTTCCTCGACGACGATCACCTAGACACCCACTTCCTCGACGGCGAACACCTAGACACTCATTTTCTCGATGGCGAACACCTAGACACCAACTTCCTCGACGGCGAACATCGATGAGTCGGACTAAATATTGATTTAAATTTTTCATTGATGGTATGTGTATACTGGCACAGCTCAGAGTATACATTCTCGACGCATTGTTCGAGTTTGAACATGAAGAGCACGTTTGACGGCTTCATATACAGACATGTATCGCGCAATGTTAATTTGACCACATTCGCATCACGCATTTTTACGATTTCTATCGCAAGATCTTGGACCGATTATGATGAAGGCGCGGGGAGTGATTGCACGAACCGCTCAATATCCGCGCGTCTTTCGATGAAAGCCTGCCACACTGCACGAGGCAAGATTATGTTGTTATCTTGGTTGTCACCATTGCAATATTATTTATTTTAAACTATAGAAAATCAAAGCCTTACACGGTCTAGCTGGATCTTAATGCTTGTATGATTTTTTATGTGAATTTATATACTACGTATGTAGTCCCACAGAAATGCGCGCCGAAAAATTTCCGGTCTTGAAACGCTAACTCTACTAAACTACCGCAGTAATATCACGAGTTAAATTGACTTTTTAACAAATTTTTTTGATGCTTATTCGCATCTTCGAAACGATCTTAATAATGATGAATAACATATTAAAAACTGTAAATAATTAATTTCTGTGCGCATTAAATTTGGATTGCGTTTTTAACTTTTGACATACACAGGTAATCTGTTTCTGTAATATATTCAATAACTTAACATTAATCGTCTTTTAAAAATAAATTCTTAACTTCTGTATGAATAATTTTCCAATAGCTACTTACATGATTTTAATAATGATAATTTTATCACGAAATAAATATCAACACCAAATATTATTAAGAATATTTTTAATTTAATTAAACATTATAATAATAATTAATCAACATAAATAATGTCAATCTTGTTTTATAAATATTAATAATTGAATCTCAA
>NW_017297703.1:121640-124913 GCF_001594075.2 Trachymyrmex cornetzi | reverse complement strand
ATTTAATCTAATGTAATACTGAAGAAGGTCCAATTTAGGACCGAAACGTCTATTAATGTAAACGATTAAAGAAAATATATATAGTTTTTAAGCCATTTAGAATTGGCGTTCGTGGTTTATGCCTTTTAAATAATTTAATTTGTTGTAAGTACTTTTCACAAAATTTATGATAAATCTTCTATTATGGAACGTGAATAGTTTGCGCTTTAAATAATGAAAACCAATAACTGAATGGTGAAGTAAACAATGTTTTTCAAGGGGACATGTATGAACACACAATTATAATATAACATTTTCTAATACTATTAATATTATTACAGTTCTAGCCATGACTGTGCTTCAAGATTAGGGAGGACTTTATTGCACAGTGTATAGAATTGTCTAGTGTACTTGTATAAATTTGAAATATATTCATACTGAAATATTTAGATGATAAGATCAACTTTGGTTGATTATAGGATTTCATTTACCTAATTGATGGAACTAAAATGTATTTCTCTAATTATAAAAAATTTTTTTATACGATTTATAGCATATACATATGTATACATATACCTATATTAGTTCTTGGTAAAATTTATTTATAAGCATGTCAAATCAGAAACAAGAATCTTCTTTAAATAAAATTAATATTTTTTGTAATTAAGGTAATTAAATTTTATAAGATACATGTGAAACAAGAAATGAAAAGATTAAAAAAGATATTAAATTAATAATGTATGAAATATGTTTGGAAACGGTATAGCTAACGTCACGAATTTACCGTTGTGGCGACTCGCCACTAGAGGTCCACGGGACTCACTCAGTTCGCGTAAGCACCGCGCCGCGCAAATTCCCTTTAAATAGAATATCATTCTGTATTCATTCCAGGTGTCTAAGGCAAGTCCCACACTGCCTTACTGATGAGTCTAGTAGTGTGGTACCAGGACAAAACGCTGCGGCCGACCACAAAGCTTCGAGTCAGGCCTCCTTAGTGGACATTTCCACACTGTTATATCAGTAGAAAGTTTATGATTGATCACAATAATGAGTTAGAACCATATTGCAACAATTTAATTAAACCTATCGTAACAATAAATAATTGACGTTATTAAGAAATAATTTGATACTGTAGCAGTGTTGTGTGAACATAGACCGTGCAAACGTTTAAAGAAATAAAGTATTTATTTTTATTTAAGGGATCATTTGACCAAAAATTTAAGTCTTTTATACTTTTAAAAATATATCATAACTTTTAACATTAAAGATATACGAGTGACGAATTCTTTGCAATTAGGATAACTTAGATACCGGTAGTGTACATCTGTATGGAAACATATTATTCGTTAGAACATTACTCTGAAAAACTAACATTATATTTATAAAGATACGTCAAATTCCACATTGAATGCACAGTCTAAACTCATTTTTGAAAAGAGAATGGGAACAGACTTTATCGTCGCTGACGCTGATCCCTTAGATATAAAAAAAGATTCGATATCGTCAAAGTGCATTCTTATTATATGTGTCATTGCGTAGTTTAACGTAGGCTTGATAGCAATTACACTGAAAATTAATTCGCATATTTGTAAAGATAAGTAAAATTTCATGTTGAATACACTATCTGAAAGAAAAAAATAAATTAATAAGAAAATGAAAAAATAAAAACAAATGATATACAAAAATAATGAAATAGAAAACGCATGAACGAAAAAGAGCTCTAATACATCAACCACTCAGCGAATAGTTATCGTCGCAGTCATCGCATCATAAAACGTCTGTGAGGATATTATACTTTAAACGTTAAACATGAATTGTACGTTTACGTTACTCTGTGTGAAATTAATAAACAATATTGCACGTCAATGATGCATTTAAGTCGCGGTGTAAAGAACTTGAATTTTGAAACGTGCTTACTCGCAGTAACACATAGTGTTCCAAGCATAAGACATACCAGATATATAAACACATCAATGTGTGTGATTCGAAGTTTGATGATTATGTAAATTTGAATCTTCCTACATGTCACTGTACGATTCATGGTGTTACTGATGGAACATACAACGAAGCTCATCCACACATAGACGTTGTGGAATATATATTACTTCGATGTCATAAAATGTAATTATGATATCTATATTAAAGTAAATTCGCACATACATAGAGGTGTAATTGAAACAACTCTTGATGTAAAAATAATAATTTTCAATGATAACTTGGATATGTTGCTGGAAAATGTGAAATGATGAGCACTAATTAAAGAGACTTATGGCGTGTACTGATTCAGTTGGCTCACTACATACGCTGAGAATTCAGTGGAATGCGAAAATTTGTAATGGAGATCACTATTTAAAAAGTATTAAAAAAAGAGACTTATGATACATAAGTCTTATTACATCAGTCGTTCTGTGGACCACTCCTATTACATAGAGCAGATTGCTTCTACTGTATCAGAGTATACTAACCTTGAAACGTCTCACGCTATGGACTATTACATTCAAATTCAACAGGATAAGGCGTGCGAGAGAGTAACAGTAAATTTATTCAATTTTTATGAAATTTTGCTTATACATTTTATACGTTATGTATTTTTCCAAAGTCTATTTACATGTTTTCTTTTTTCTACAGCGCATCTTCTCATACATTTTTGAAACCTCGCTACATATCTCATATCTTGATGAGGAGATGTGCATTGACATTTACAGCGTATAAGTTCCTGGACATCGGGATCGTCGTAGGACCTACGTCTCATGTAGAAATTGCGATCTGCGACAATCGAGGCAACCGCATAATCCTGCCTCATATTACGCGGAAGGCGTTCATCGAGTCACGTGCAGATGTTGAGCGATTAATGTAGTCAAAACTGTCCCATCATCATCACCATCGATTCAAGATCTGAATTTAGAACTTGTTAAAGTACACGATATATGTGATACGAATAACGTAAAATTGTATGGTACATGTTTGTACATGAAACCAACAACCGTACTCTTCTTATTTGAGCTCGAGTAATGTGTTGAGCATGCGTATTGTAAACTAAGTCAATGTACGCACAGTGTTAGTAAAAAATTCAAAAATATTTTGTATCATTTTTAAGACAAAATTGTATTAATAATAAACGCGCAAACACTTTGCACAAAATTTACGATAAATATTCTATTAAAGAATGTGAACTAGTAGTCTATGGTTTAAATTACATTGTACATGCTCTGCATTAAATATTAGATAAGTAAATCTATATTAAAAAATATATTTCTTTGAAAATTTCTCTAATCTCTTCATCATTCCTTCTTC
>NW_017297703.1:119092-120568 GCF_001594075.2 Trachymyrmex cornetzi | reverse complement strand
TTAAAAAATCTTTTATTACACTAACAAAGCTGTCGCATATCGACGCTTGCATTTTTTATCTCTCGCTTGTGTTGGTAGAACAATTCCATATGCATTCCTGAAAAAATGTGATGAAGAGGACGAAACTTAGAAAGAGCTTGGGCAATGAGCAAAATTGTACTTTCCATGTATGCAATCAAATAAAATTAAACTAAATAATATTGCAATTGGTGACAACCAAGGTAACAACATAATCTTGCCTCGTGCAGTGTGGCGGGCTTTCATCGAAAGACGCGCGGATATTGAGCGGTTCGTGCAATCACCCCCCGCGCCTTCATCATAATCGGTCCAAGATCTTGCGATAGAAATCGTAAAAATGCGTGATGCGAATGTGGTCAAATTAACATTGAACGATACATGTCTGTATATGAAGCCGTCAAACGTGCTCTTCATGTTCAAACTCGAACAATGCGTCGAGAATGTATACTCTGAGCTGTGCCAGTATACGCATACCATCAATGAAAAATTTAAATCAATATTTAGTCCGACTCATCGATACGGTCGATGTCAAGTATACGCGATTCTCCAACATCGCGTCCGAAGATGCTATACGCGATAGCGATATTTTCAATGGACATCAGCTCGTCGATTGCGTGCTATTAGCGTGCTATTAGTTTTTAATACGCATGAAAAAAACTGAATGTAATTACATGTGAATAAAAAAATTTTGTCGTTCACATCAAATATATGTACTTGCTTTACTTCCCATCCAACCTATCCTATGCCATCTGTACCTATCCATTGTAAGAAAAAAGAACTAATAATAAGTATGAAAATAAACGCGAGCAATTCGTAGTTTAAAATTAATTTTTATTTTATATTACTTACTTGGTCACCTGACATTTGTATCATATTACATTGATGATATCATCATCATCATAACATGTAAAATGGTTTTGGGCACGAAAAGACAAAGAGAGATAGGAAAAGACGGCAACGCATCGAGAGAAAGATGGTAGGTATATGAGATAGCGCGGTGTTCGATGACGACTGTGGGAGCGGGGGCGGCGGCGGTTACTCTGGTTAAATTTATCGGCTCCTTTTTAATATCTTTCGTTTCATCTCATATCTAATAGACAAATTATAATGGTAGACAATGTATTTTATTGATCAGTTATTAACTTTCAAGAACTAATTGTTCGTAAAATCAGACGCCGGACAAGTCTCTAAAACAGGACTGTTCGGTCGAGAGCTGTATATTAGCACTGATAAGATACTATTAAAAACCAACATAACGGGAATTCGCGTTTCTGTTAAAATAATAATATCCTTATATTTATTCTACATATATTATTGTATCAAATAAATGTATCTTTTTCTTTTTGCAGATTTCAAGAACGGATAACATACATATATATGTGTTGTATGTATGTGTATATAAATTATTGGCGCTGTGTAGCTGCCATATATATATGTATATATATATATATATATATA
>NW_017297703.1:110649-118790 GCF_001594075.2 Trachymyrmex cornetzi | reverse complement strand
GACACATGGCGCAAACAACTTCCTCACACGATACAACCCGTACCGAAAGATAAAAAGCATATTCAAATATTACATAGTGGATCCAGTTCATTGGATGGATATTGGGTATGCAGCTATTACAATAGGGAAAATATATTTATATACGATTCTTTCAATAATAAAAGATTGCACGAACATCACGAGATATTTTTGAAGAGATTATTTACAACATATGACTTTAAAAAAAATCCTGTTAAATTTTCTAAAGTGCACCATCAACCGAACTGTAGCGATTGTGGTGTTTTTGCTATAGCCTATGCGACGTTATTATTATTTAACATTAAATCTGACAAAGTGACATATGATCATAAGTTAATGCGTTCGCATTTGGTAAAAATTCTTCAAACAAATGTAATTGAGCATTTCCCTCAAGACCCACAATATGCTCATCCTCAAAAAGTACTTTCAACAGAAGTAATAAGAGCAAGATTAGTTAATAATACTCAAATTGAACAAAATGACAATAAACATTTTGAAAAGCCATATAAAAAGACTTCAAAAAGTAATCGTGATATACAATTAACGTAAATCGTTTCGCAGGAAATTATAAAAGAAATAGTCACACACAGTAATAATCGGACTGAGCAAAATAACGATACGTGTAATAATAAATATTTTGAAAATGTATGTCAAGAAGATTCCAAAAATAATCCCAATATAAAGCGTTGCTTAGACGAACAAAATTTAGAAAATAAACGTGCTAAAAGACGTTGCAAATATAAAGAGAATTTGGAATATAATCGTTTCCAAAAACGTCAACAATATCAACAAAATTTACAAAATCGTGTAAAAAAAATGCAGCGATACAGAAAGGATTTGGAAAATAATCGCGCTAAACAAATGCAGCGATACAGAAAGGATTTGGAAAATAATCGCGCTAAACAACTGCATCGATACAGAAAAGATTTGGAAAATAATCGCGCTAAACAAATGCAGCGATACAGAAAGGATTTGGAAAATAATCGCGCTAAAAAATTGCATTGATACAGAAGAGATTTGGAAAATAATCGCGCTAAACAAGTGCAGCGATACAGAAGGGATTTGGCAAATAATCGCGCTAAAGAAATGCATCGTTATAGAGAGAATTTAGAAAGTAATCGTGCTAAAAAACGTTCACAATATGAAGCCGACTTAGAAAATTATCGCACTAAAAAACGAATGCGTTACTTGACAAATTTTCAGCATGAACGCGATAGACAAAAATTTTATTGTGACCGTAAGTGGTTGTACAATAAACGATGTTATGAGAAAAGGAATTCAAAATCTAGTCTTGTAAACAAAAATTGTGATACTGCTAAAATATTATTAGAAAATATAACAAATTTTGGTCACGAAATTACATAAAATATTATAATCCCGTGGCAATCGAACATATTTTTAACAAATTAGATATCAAAAATCACATTGAAAAACGATTGAAAGCCGAAAGAATTGTACATCATTGTATGCAAATTCGAAACAGTTATATTCGTGATATGTATAAAATATTAGCCTTGCTTAAAAAGAAATCAGAAGTGTGTGAGTCTTGCTACTAAATCCGAAACAATTGATGAAAAATTATGTGCTCTTTGTGGCAAATCGAGACATACAGCTTCGTCCAAAAATTATTTTATCGATTTTACATATTGTAATGTTTCTTCATCACAACATTTAATAACAAATGTGGAGGATCAAATTACCTTTGATACGTATTACCTTTGATAGAAGCACAAGCAAAAAAGCATGGTTATGCGATGATAACTTATGTAAAATTGATCCGTTTCTAATTAATTGTTATGAAAAAGTCCTCCAAGCGATAAGTATATGTACCTTTAAGAAAATATCAGATTTGTTACAAAAGATTCATAAATGTACAATAAAAACAGATTCGAATACGAAATAGGGTCATACGCATAGTTGTTATATTGATACAACTCTTTGTAAAGCGATGTCTCTTCCCATTTACTTATTATCGCCTCATTTTCCAAAGGTTAGAAATATTAAACGTTTGATTTATCAACTAACGAATTTCTATCGAAAGATGTTAGATTTAGAGAAAGCTTTAATTTCTTCTGATTTAGAAACATTAAATGGAATTATAACTTTGACAGAAGAAAAAGCAAAGCATATGTACAGACATGAACAAACTTGTACTAGTTTGAGTAAGAAAGAAATTTTTTCTGAATTTAAGAATGCATTTAAGGCTTATACTAAACGTTGCATGGATACACCTCGATATGCTTGTGTATCGTGTGGGAGACTTTGTTATAAAAAAATGTGTCTCAATTTAATAAGTTTAAAGTACGAATGGCTGAATCTCCATTTATAAAAGACTTAATGGCGTATATAAAAAAGCATGATATTCAACCAGAATATATCTGTGATTACTACCAACGAAAATTTCGTAATGGAGTTTTGCCTGCATATAGTGTTTTGAATAATCTATTTGCACTTAATGTACCCGATGAAATAGCATCTCTTAAACAATACGAAAAAATGCTTATACAAAGAGCTAAGGCATTTCAAACTATTGTTAAAATGGGAACTGTTATTAATAAAAAATTGCCCCAAAGGCAAATGGTACAAAAAACAAAAGGTAGCACATTTCATTTACCACTTCCTCTATAAGAAACATTGAACAAATTGTGTAAAAGTACCGATCCAATAAATAAAAATCATGAAATTATTTTAGTTAGAGGTGTTCCGACAAATTCCAAAATTATTTGAGAAAACATGGTAGATAAAAAAAAATATATAATGCTTTAATATGGTTGAAACGTAACAATCCTTTTTATGAACATATTATATTGCCAAATACTACTGATAAATTACATTTGGAAGAATTAAATAATCCGGAATTTGTAATACAAGACATAGAAAATGATAAAGAATCTGTTTTGTATGACAATCACGAATTGTACCCAAAAATTGAAATACAAGAAACAGAAAATAACGTTAGTTATTTTAACGATAAGTGTCAGGCTATGTTAACTCAGATTGATGAGAGTGATGATAGTTATTATGATCAATATACTATTTACCTTTTATATGAAAAAAAGTCATATAAGAATGATAACACTTTATACCAAATGTTAAAAATTCAGGCATTGCCTTTGGATAACCGTGAAAAAGATTTAGATCTATTGTGTTTCCCAGACTTGTATCCTTTTGGTACTAATGGACAACATGAAACTAGGCCGGTTAAACTTCATGACCATGAATTTATTAAATGTCATTTGAAATCTAAACATTCGCAATACAGATTAAATCAACAATACTTATTTTATTTGTTAAATAATGCGAATATGCGTCAATTAAGTCGTGGTATTTACCATAAATTGAATGTAACTAAATTGCGGGACCGTTATACGGTTAAAAAATATTTAGAAGCATTGCATAAAGAATTATTAGAATCGGATTTGGATACAATTTTTTCCACTCTAAGAAATACAGAACAATATTGGCGTAGTCCAAGAAGTGATTTAGAGTGTATGATACAACATTACGGATCTGCGACATTTTTTATAACATTGAGTCCTAATGAATGGTTGTGGGATGACTTAGGTGAATATATTCGTCAAGTAAATGGATGGTCTAATAATTCCTCTTTATCTACTAGTGTTCTTATTGCTAGAGATCCTGCATCAACATCGAGATTTCTCGATAATAAGTTTCAGGCGAAGCTTGATTTTATTTGTTCCAAAGATCATCCAATTGGAGAAGTAATACATTACTTCTGGCGACGAGAATATCAAGGTAGAGGTGTACAACATCTTGATCTATTAGTGTGGATTAAAAATGCGCCAATTCTTGGTAAATCTCCTGCGGAAGAAGTTTCTAAATTTATTTTACAATATATAACGTGTGAATTACCGAACGAAATATCTTCACCAACATCATATAGGCGAGTCAATACGCATCAACGACATATACATAATGACTATTGTCTTCGTTCTAAGAAAAAAGGTCATAAAGTTTATCGTATATGTCGTTTTGATTTTCCTCGTCCTTCTACCGACACATTGATTTTGAGAGATGTTGTAAGTTCGATAGCAGGTAGAAAACAATTGAAATATAAAAGTAGACTTTATGACCTTCCACGAACAGATGATGAACAGATATAAATGATTATAATCGCATTATACTTACTGTTTGGGAAGGAAATATGGATATACAATTTATTGGTGACAATACAAGGTTGCTTACGTATTATGTTACTAAGTATGTGAATAAAGCAGCGAAATGTGAATTATCTGATACTGTTCTTAATAGCACAAATAATAAGAACAAATCATTGGCGAGCTATCTTTGGAATATTGCTTTGCGACTCATTAATAACAGAGAATGTGGAGCTCTTGAAGCAGCTGATACATTGTTAGGTATTCCTCTACATGGAACTGATAGAAACACAACTATTAAGTGGTTAGATGTTAGTCAGATACGATATAGAAAAGTCAAAAGTTATAAAGAAATTCAAGTTCTTGATGGAGATTCTACTGACATATTTTGTCCATCTGTAATAGATAGTCATTATCCAAATAGACCGGAAGAATTTGAAACGATGTCTTTATATGAATTTGTACAGTGGCATGACGTAACGAAAATCAAACCAACCAGTAAAAAAATTGTATATTATAAAATGAGTAACGGTTATTATTTGAAACGGCGACAACGTGAATGTCTTATCAATTACTATAGATATGATGTCAATACGCAACCGGAAAATTATTTCTTTTCATTACTTCTTATGTTTAAATCATGGCGGAAAATACAAGATCTTAAAAATGGATATGATACTTATGCAGAATTATTTCGCAATGACGAATTATATCTTGAAAAAGCATTGGAGTATCATGAAGAATCAGAGGAATTGAAAAATGCATTGGAAACTGCGAAGCAATTACTTCAACAATATCTCGATGACTTAGAAAAACAGAATACGTCTCAAGATGATCCTGATAATCCAGTAGGTGTACAAAATATTCAAGCTGGTGATGCGATGCAAGATTTTAAGGATCTTGGTGACAAACAGGAAATTGATATATCCGAAATGATTTCAAAATTGAATGCGGATCAAAGAAGAGTATTTGATAGAGTCACTAATACCATAACGTCAGGTAAATCACTACTACGATTGTACGTTAGTGGAGAAGGAGGTACTGGCAAAAGTTTTTTAATAAAAACAATCAAATGTTGGTTAAAACAAAATCTCAAGAAGAATACTGCTGTAGCAGCACCTACTGGTATAGCAGCGTTTAATATAGACGGTTTGACAGTTCACAGATTATTGCAATTACCTGTTGAGCATGGCCATACTCCTAAGTATAAGCAATTAGCTAACCACGTTTTGAAAGTTTTACGAGCAGATCTTAAAGATGTTAGTCTTATTATAATTGATGAAGTGTCAATGATATCTAATTTAATTCTTATGTATATACACTTACGACTATCTGAAATATACGATACTACTGATTGTGATGATGGTTGGTTCGGTCAAAAGCACATTCTTTTATTTGGAAATCTGTTTCAGTTACCTCCTGTACATGAAGATCCTTCCTTTATACAATTAACAGCTGAGAACATTCGTAAATAACTTGCTTCTTTAAGTGTTACTAATCTGTGGACTACTTTGTTTGATTATAATGAACTGACAATCAATATGCGCCAGTAAGGAGACGGATCTTATCGTGAGTTACTTTCCAGGATTCGTGTTGGTTTATTAACACCATCTGATTATGATACTCTTGAAAAAAGAAAAATATCTTTCAAAGGTGAATCTTTTGAAACAAGATTAAATGAATTATGTGATTTTATTAATAATTTACCATCTGATACAGTTTGTTTATTACCTACTTGTCACATGTGTAACGAATTAAATGCTGCAATGTTAAGTCGTATTACTTCAAAAGAAATACTTTTAATTGCTTAAGATACGATTGATTGTATTTCATATATGAAAAAAAAAGTAACAAAGGTATTGTCAAATATTGATGATGATGATACTAGAACAGCTGGACTTTCAAAACGAATTACGATTAAAATTGGAGCGAAAGTTATGATAAGACGTAATATTGATGCTAGTTTGGGTCTTGTAAATGGTACAATTGCTACAGTTATACGAGGGTCACTATTTATATTTTGAGCCTAATTATAAAAATAATAATAAAAAAACAATAATTTGTCATTTATTGTTTTTCAAAATATTCTCCTTTATGATCTATACACTTTTGCATGCGTTCGAACCACTTGTCAAAGCATTTTTTCCATTCCGCTTGAGACACCTCCAAAATCTTTGAACGCATCAACGGCTTCTTCTGCCGACGAAAATTGTTGTCCACGCAATTTATTCTTGACGTTCGGGAACAAAAGAAGTCATTTGGTGCCAAATCCGGACTGTACGGCGGATGACCCATTACTTCGATTTTTTGAGTGCTCAAATAGTCGGTTGTTAGACGAGATGTGTGACAGCTGGCATTGTCTTGATGAAGAATGATCCGGCGGCGCTTATTTGTTTTCCTTATTTCACTGAAGACTTCCGGCAAACAAATGGTTATGTACCATTCAGAATTGACCGTTTTACGTTCCTCTAAAGGCACTGTTGTCACATGACCAGTTTTTCCGAAAAAACAGGCGACCATTTGTTTCGAAGTGCTTCGAGCGCGAACAACTTTTGTTGGATTTGGTTCATCTTGAAACACCCATACAGTCGACTGCTGTTTAGTTTCCGGCTCATACACATAGATCCATGATTCGTCACCTGTTACAATCTTATACACGTCTTTTGAAGCACCGCCATTGTATTTCTTAAGCATTTGTTTGCACCAATCGACACGAGCATCTTTTTGAGATTTTGTCACATTATGTGGGATCCAACGAGAACAAACCTTTTTCACGGCTAAATGATTATGCAATATTTCATATATGCTGGTTGAACTAATGCCCAAGGTTGTCTCAATCTCACAGTATGTCACATGACGATCTTGCATTATTAGTTTTTGCACAGCATCAATGTTTTCTGACACAACAACTGATTTTGGACGACCTTCACGACTTTCGTCGGTGAGCGAACGGCGACCACGATTAAATTCTTTATACCAGCGTTTCACAGTGGCAAAGGATGGGGCTTTATCGCCAAAAGTGGAAGTAAGTTGATCGATGCACTCCTGTCTTGATAATCCACGTCGGAAGTCATAATAAATTATTGCACGAAAATTTTCACGAGTTAATTCCATTTTTTCGCTGAGACACAATTTTCAAGTGACTGTAAACAATACAAATCGCGCTCAAATAACAAAACGTTCTGAAGAAAGTTATGGTCAAAAATATTAAATTTTCTAGTGGAAACGTCCGATGGCACCTGACAACACTCAGTGTTGCCAAGGCTCACAATATAAGTAGTGCCCCTCGTATTTAGTTGCGGTCAGGTTTATGTTGCATTATCTCGAGTTACATCTCTTGGACTGCATTTAATTAATTTCTTATTAATTAATTCCCACATATTTTCCATGTCTCGCTCACAATACTGTTCAAAAATAGTTTTTTATTTGTGCACTGTGGACATCTGTTGCATGGATGTATAGTGTACAGTGCCACTCTGCAGTTCGTGCAAGAACGACCGCTTAGCGCATCAATATAATTGATATTGTGCTTCTTTATCAAATACATTCCCACAGTGTCGATGTCAGCCAAAAGGACTATGCATGGGGTACATACGGTTAAAGGACCACCCATTGTGTAGTAAGACTGGATCATGCAGTATTTGGTACGGTCGTTCAGTGCACGGATTTCCGCAGCTGGTATAAATTTTTCTTCAAGATCCGTTTCGTATTCGCTCGCGTCACTGGCAAAACCGGTGTCATCGGATAACACGGATTCTTCGTCGGATGAATCTTCATTCAATATCTCCTCAAAATCTACTTCCAAGTTTTCTGCCATTTCTATTATAAAACACACTTCATCTCAAATATTCGCGAACTATTCAGGATCCACGTTTCCAATATTTTCGACTATATCCACGACATTCGCACGATGGTTAGCCACACTTTTCACACTGCTCTTATTGCGATCGATTCGACAGTTTCTCAAGGCACCAACTGAAGTGCCGAGCACTTATGCCCTATATA
>NW_017297703.1:109648-110370 GCF_001594075.2 Trachymyrmex cornetzi | reverse complement strand
TTTCCATTTAAGATTTCAAAGTTGATCTTCACGGTGTCCTTCAAGATCACATGAAGGTCATTTCAACATAACCATATAATAGACCACTTGATATACTAAAACTCTTGTATTGAACATTTTTTTCCATAAGCATTATTTTCCAAGATATTTGACCGTTTGCCGAACTTTCTCCCATCACTGTATATCTCGTTATGTCCAGTGGACTCCACTATTTCTCCATTTCGTGAAAATTTCGACAAAAAATAGTCGTTAGGACAAACATAAAACTCGAGCGTTAACTTTGTGTGGATACCTGGACATCCTGCATTCCACATTTACTGTAGAAGAGTTATGTTTTTTTGTTAGCAGCCGAAATATCGGCGCTTCTCTTAACATGTCGCGACATGTCACCGATCTGACAGTGTATATAAGCAGTGTACAAAGCTTTTTTCATTCAATCGGAAACTTCGATTACGAGCGATAAGACATGGATCGAGTAAAAGATTATATGCATCGAAAATCGGTCGAGTGCAAGGGGTACCGTCCCTTGTCATCATGTCCGCCAAGTCCACCACTACAATCGAAGGAAAACCCGAGATATTGGGAATGTCCCAACAAAAAAGCATTAAAGTCGTCAACCAATTCCTCATCATCAGCGCAATCAAAATATAAGCCATAAGGTATTGCATTTACGGTGACTAGTGCTAATGCATATTATTCTCTGCTGAAAAAGCGAATAGTGA
>NW_017297703.1:96252-109586 GCF_001594075.2 Trachymyrmex cornetzi | reverse complement strand
GATCGTGTTCGAACGCTGCTGATCGCAAAAGAATATTATAAAATAAGAAAAATCGGTGTAATAAGATGTGAATAAAAATAAATTCGTTCGCATCATTATGTATATGTACTTCCTTTTACTACCCATTCTTTGCCCTAGTAAAAGAAAAAGAAAAGAACACAGCGTATTGTGAAAACTAAGTTATAAAAAGACAAAAGGAAAAAGAGATTCTCGTACCTTTATGGGTGAGTGGCAGCGGCCCACGGCGGCAGCGGCGGCGGCGGCCCGCAATGCATTTTTGGGGTGGTCGCAGCAGCGACCGGGGGACCTTCTCCGCGCTCTAGCCACATAGAATTAGAACTCGCCTACTATACCTACTTTCAATAATTATGAAACTTGGTTGTATTTAGGTATTTAAAATAATTAATAAATATTGTTTCTATAGAAAAATTACATTACGCTATATCTTGGTCGAAAAACGGTTGGAACATATACCCTTTGTAACACTTTTCGTTCTATAACTGTTTATTTTTTGTATTGTTTTTTGTTCATGACAATATTTTCTTTTTTTTGTGATGTTTTTTTTGTTGTCTTGTACATGACTGCAGTCCCCAAAATCTTACTGCCATTCCCCATGACGTCATATCCCCACCACCGAAGAATCCCCGCGCTACGCTTCCTCTCGCCTACGAGTATCTCCCGCACCCCGCGCTCCCCTCTAGCCCCATGGATTAGAACCGGCCTACTATACCTACTATAGATTTAAGATAGATTTAAAGATAGGTTAAAAATTTAATTATACTTTTAAGATTTTGTGATTGTAATTTTAATTATAGTTGTAACCGTGATTGTAATTGTAATTCTATTAATTATAGTTGTAATTATGATTGTAATTTTAATGTTATTAATTATAGTTGTAACTGTGATTTCAATGTTAATTATTTAGAATTATATTAATAAATAGTTTATTATAATTTGAGGTCTAGCAGCGCTAAGCTTTTTCACGTAACAAATATTATTATTTTAATAAAATTTTCTTATTTTGTACTACTTCGTCCTTAATAAAAATGTGATATTGTGATACCACTAATATGATACCACTAATGTGATACCATTTGGGTTTTTAAAGATAGTACATCACATAAGTTTTTTCATACAAATGATACATGTTAAAATTAAATAAATAATAAATAAGTAATAAGAATAGTATCATTAAGATTTCTAAAGTTAGTACCATTTGGGTTTTACTTTTTGGTAGAATTTAATTAATTTATAAAATTTTATAGGATTCAACTTTGCGCTAGTTGCTGATATCAAACCTTTCATACGAATACATACAATTTTGTGAAATTTAACTTGGCGCCAGTTGTTGATATCAAATCTTTTATACGCATAATACATATCATTAAAGTTAAGTAAAAATAATAATAAAAGTAGTACCACTTGGGTTTTACTTTCTAATTTGGGGGGTAGCCTTTTATACACATGATACATATCATTAGAGTTAACTAATTTATAAATTTTATAATAGATATCATTAAAATTAATAAATAAATAACTTGGCGCCTGTTGTTGATATCAAATCTTTTATACACATGACATATTAGAGTTAAATAAAAATAACAAAGATAGTATAACTTGGTTTTTATTTTTTAATTTGGTAGAATTTAACTTGATAAAGATAGTACCATTTAGGTTTTACATTTTAATTTGATAAAATTTATCTTGGCGCCTGTTGTTAATATCAAATCTTTTATACAAATGAAATATTCAAAATAAATAAATAATAAGTAAATAATAAGGATAGTGCCACTTAATAAATAAATACGTCATTTATAGATAGTAGCACTTAGGTACTTTTTAATAATTTGGTATAGCAGTTTTCTTTAATAATGGTTGCTTTCCGTTTATTAAATAAATATGTGTCATTTTAAAGGTAGTACCACTTGGTTGTACTTTTTAATTTGGTATAGCAGTTTTCTTCAATACTTATCATTTATATTTTATCATATAAATATCTTTTTTCGATGAGCACACATTCTTAGCGCCTTTTTTACCTTTTTTTAAAAAGCAATTTTATATAATATAACTCAAAAAATCTCACCGCCAATCCCATCGTTTTATAATTGCAATTAAAAATGTCAAGGTAGAATTTAACTTGGTAAATATATCTTACCATATTTCTTAATATTTTTTAAACTTTAATAAATATTTATAAATTTGACTATGCCTTTCATTTAACTTATATAAGTTAACAAAATAAGAATTTATATGTTATTTTTTATAGCAAATATATGTATATAATATTATATATTTAGTAAAGCATTCTTTTTTATCTCTGATATCTTTCTGCATATATATTATTGCCTTGCAATTCTATTATAATAATATCAATATTTTAAGGTGATATAGCACTTATAAATTTGAGATTTTTAAAAGAATTTTCAATAAAAAAGTATTGTAATGTAAATAGACAGATGCTGATGGAATCGCATGCAAGTCTCAATTTTCTCGATTTAGATTCAATCATGATCAACGTCTTATCAGATATTGAACTATATAAATTCACACGAAAGTATTTAAAGCACTCAAGATCCAGCTTAGACCGGTATACCTATATATAAGCATTACTTCTTACTTATTATGTGTTCACATTACGCGGTCTTAATAAATTGTTTATTATTGTGTAATTATGCTCCCTTATGTCTCGTCCGGATGGATATAACTTGTAGTAGTGCATCTGCACGTTTTGACAACAGTATTCAAAGTAAAAATTCAAAGCGGATGTCTGGCGCGTCCGCCTCGGGCGCCACTCCGTGAACCTAGTCCTTCCGTGCGCCGCTCGACGCGCACTATGTCATTGTTTTGTTCGTGTGGCAACAGTGTGTCCTGTTTTTCTGACAATTTTAAAAGTTCTTACGTGAGTATATACTCGACAGACGCTCGTGAAATCGTGTGGCGTGTCAGTTTCATTGCCAGAAGTGAAAGATCCGCGAGTTTTTACTCGCATAAGTAATCGCAGGACGCAGATCCTTGTCGCACTCGCGCCTCGAAGGATCGACGTCATCAAAGAATCCGCCGGCTGTCTGTACCAAGGATCTTCCTGACCATATTCGCGAACTCTGAGCCATCCGTAACAGCTTATGCTCCCGCGACTAGCCCTTTGAGGTTAGGTCATCGGTGGAGGAAATGTCGCAGTATATACGATCTCAGCGGCTCTCATATGTGGTCGAGAGAGCGAGGCTTCCCCTGCCGCCAAGATGATCATATGACAATACGATCGTACGGCATCCAAGAACCGACGGTCACACGTAGCGACCGGGACGGCACGCGGCGTACCAGATGCGTTCCTCTCGCCGATCTCTTTAGCGATTGAATGTAGTAGAGCATGGCTCCTCCTCTCGCAGCGCGGCATTGGCACCCTTTGAAGATGGAGACGACCAGCAATCAGGTAGAGTGGACGCATTCCCTCCTCCCGCCAGGGGCCGGAAAAATTTTGGCAAAAGAGAAGACGTAATCGACGGTTCCTTTTGCCAAATATTCGCTATTTTTTCTCAATCATCTGCGCCATCGCCCTTTTAAAAATTAAGGTAAGGACCCCTTGTCATCTCATAATATAGATCGGTGAGCGCCTAGCGGTCGAGTAGAATGAAAGGTGGTCCCTCCTCCCACAACAGCAGTCGGAGTTTTTGAATCCAAGCTTACTCTCGGATACCCAGACGCTAACCTCGAATCTCGCCGAAGGTTTTCAATTATTCATAACATCCTTTTGAAATCCTTATGGCAGCTTCTATTCAGGAAGAGGCCCATTACAGGCTACGTGATGACGCCCATCTTAGACTGTAATCTAAGCATGAGCTGTAGATCCTGAGGGATAATGTCCGTATTCATAGTTAGGCCTTATATTTAAGGCTTCCTTAAATTTATCTTCAGATACTCTACGAATTATTTCATTGGCTACTGAGCATCTAAAGATAAATTTAAGGAAGCCTTAAGTACAAAGTCTGACTATGAATACGGACATTAGGGACCCTAATAGCAACCGTTTCTCAGCAAAATAACACAAACCTGTGATTACTTAGGATGCTGGCAACTTGTCGTGGATTTATCTTCAACGATTTCGAATATATCGATATTGTACCAACAGGTAGACAACAACGTGTATGGGTATTGCCATCAGTTTAGCAGCAAGACGGCTGTGTCAATGTTATCTTGCTTTGTCAGCAATATGACAGCATTGTATAATGCTGCATATTATTTTGACAGTATAATGACGATTACAAAGTTGTTGGAAAATTGTTCCAAAAATTGCTACTCAATTTTTTCATATCGTGGAGGCATTAAGTTGCCAACAAATAAGGTCTCAATTGCTGTAATTCTGATAGCAACACATATTTAGTAGGGCATACTTAGCAAGCAACATGCCAACAACATAATAAACACGTTGCTATCTGAGGAGCCAGCATAACTCACCTCACACTCATTCAGGATCCAGGAACTGATGCTCCCATTGATCGAAAGGTGAACATTATATGTCATACCTTCAGGTAAGATGTTTATATCTCAAATAAACAACTGCTCTACAAGAACCGTTCGAGGACCAGTTCCTCTCTCACCATCTTCTCGCCTTTTTAAAATTCTTCAATGAGAAAACATTTCATCTCGAGCCTGTAACTTGAAAGGCATCCATACATCCTTTCTACATTAAATCACAGAAATGGCCGCCCACTCAATGCTTTCAGAAACTCGAATAGCCATTCTCATCAGGTGCTCTAACGGTGTAGATGCTCTCGCGAGTTGCTCGAGATTCACCGTGGCACAGAAATTGGCCTGGCCAAGTCAAATGCTAAAGCAGTTATCATTTTAATTAATTTTTTTCAGGACGATGATCTTGCTACAAGTTCCAGTAGTGGAATAAGGATCTGGTAGCTGCATCTCAAGCAGCTATAAGGGTACATTATCTAAGTGAGAAATCTCTCGTCATGCTATTATGAACAGCTCGCAAATGGTAGCAGCCTTTAGTATGAGCTTCTAACAGTAAAGATTTAGAATCGACAAAGACTGCAGTCGATTATTTCTTTGAACGGTTGGGGCATCTCCCAAGGTAATGTGTGTATACTCCGACAAACCTTTGCTCAAAGCAACGCCTTTCGTCGCTTCTCAGCGGATCTTCGCAATTCCGAGATTCTTAGAATTGTCAGCACCAGAGCGTTGCTACGTTAGTAAAGGCAGATTCTTCCAATCTTTTTTATACTTCACCAAAATTGTAAAGGTAAAAAGCAAACCCAAGGGGCTATATTATTACAATTATAGCGTCATTGTATTATCACGCCATTGTTCGATCAACCTTATACTACCATTCATCCACGTAGTGAGTCTACGACGAAGAGTTTTATAACATATGCTATTAGCAGCGACTCCAACCAGATCGGTCTCTTTATCAGATTCGATTATCAAACGTTGTTCTAACATTGCATTGTTGGCAGGTATTTCGCACTTAATACCGTGCACCTTCCTTTGGGACTTCCATTCTCCAATTTTTGAACCTTCTAGTATCTAAGTTAATATGTATCTCTATCCTTTTCAGATTTAACTCTTTGAGGTCAGCTGATTTGCGGATATTCCACAACCATTCCATAACCAGGGAGATAGCGGCGATCGGGCTTTTCCGCCCTCATTACAATCTCATATGGAATCAACTCTGGCCGCAATTAAAGTAACAGAATTTATCCGTATAACTCGGTTTAAAAAAAAGGGGTTAACCATCAATTTGGTGCTTCGACTTGTGAGTTACTGCTGAACGGCCAATTGAACTCACCTCTAGATTAATTCATCCCACAGGGACTTTTGGAGGTCTTTAGCATATTAATTTTATGTAACATAGTTTCCCAAACTTCTTTTTTGACACTGACGAGCAAGTGCCCCTAAGATTAGCAACTCACTAGATTTCCTCGGGCCTCACTAGTCAGTGTGTCTAGCGATCCTTAAGTATCCTTGAATCCTGAAATTATACTGGATTTTAATTTATTCTGGAAAGTTTCTGAAAAACCTCTGGAATTTCAAGGCTGATCCCTTAAAAAAAAAAATTAGATCGAAAATAAAAAAAGAAAGAATTCGTTCCAAATTTATTATCATTTTAATTCATTCGTCATATAGAATCCTAACTTAATACTTCCAACCTGATAGTACAAAACATAACATTATGCGAATCGATGAAAATTAATCAAATGATGGAATTTAATCGATGGATATATTCTAGGAAAATTAGGACTTTTTACCTGAAATGTCCTGGAGTTATCCTTAAATGGATTAGTTGGAGCTCGTTGGACACTCTGCTGGTGGTCGATAACGTCCACTTTGGAAAATTTTTAAGTCTTAAGTCATGAGTTACATTGAATCTTTGATATCATCGTAGTAATCGGAAAATAGCGTTTATACACCATGTATGCTTGTATATATCTATATCCATTAAAATTTCTTTATACACAACTAGCCTCCTGATTCGGATCTAATTATTGACGTCCGATTGCCCTCATTTATTCTCTAGTTTTGACTCTTAGATTCTGAGACGTTACGTCGTATATCTGTCGCTATATTAACACATTCTAGCGCCTTAGGTTCCTTATATGCTTTACCTAGTTCAGGTTTCATCAAAACCTTTTGTTCTTTGCATTTGTCGAATTTAGGAAGTCAAAGATTTAAGCATAGTATTAAGGAAATCTTCTTCCTCTCATGCATATCCATTAATAGAGATTCGCGATCACACTTCATTCTCCCTCTGTCTGTTGCCATGTGCATCGACTCTTCTATGGTGGTCAGTCCAGTCCATTGCCTTATATTTCTGAGCCATGACATTCTCTTCTTATCAAAGAAATGGGCATCGTTAATCGCTTGTTAGAATAAAGATATTCCAATTAGGTCTTTTTAAAGGTTAATCGTAACACTCTATCGCTTTAAAAATTAAAATAATAGTATTGTTAAATTATAAAATAAATAATAATTATATAAATTATATAATAATTTGTAAAATTATAAGTTTAATATATTTCATTTCAGATCATTTAACAAATTTAATCATTTCAAAAGTCAATTTATTTTAAGAATCCTTAAAATCGAGCTTAATGAGCACACAGAACTGTCAAACATTCTAAAAATAAAATTTTACGAACTAGGAAAAACATCATGAATTACGTACCAATAAATATATGTAATAATTTTTTCGTGAAATAAGAAGTCACCTTTCAAAATCAATTAAAAAAGGAAGAGATTAGGTTATCTAACGAACTTAATTGGCTCTTTCATAAGGATATAGAAAGAAAATGCAGTAACATTAAATCTATTAATTATTTTGTGGAAATGGATAGGAAAAAAGCTATCAGCAGCAATGACATGGAGTTTGTAAGTAAGCCAAAATTCGCATTACAACGCAGTAATATTGATACATCTAAGAATCAGATTGAGGTAAGATTGAAGCCAGGGAATTTGTTGATAAATCTGTTTTTTCCTCACTGTTTAACATAAAGGAGGGTTGGTTTATTAATTTAATTAGAATTCCTGATAAGCTGCAATTTTTGCTTCAGTTGGGTGATAATTTCTCATTGTCTTTCTCGTATCGTATAAGGACGCTAATAGATTTCATAAAAAGCATAGAAACAATTTTAGATTTTTGAAATCAGTTAATATGTATATTAAATTTTAGAAATTTGACCACCCCAATACTGAGAAATTTTTTATCTTCCTCTATGTTGAATAATGATATCAAAAAAAGAATATCTCTTCTTACCAATACATCTCAATTTATGAAAAATAATCCGAATAATATTTTTACAAAAGCGGAGAAAGGAAACATGACGGTAGCGGTTGGATAAAAATGATTATATTGGTAAAGTTACACAAATGTTGAGTGACTAGAAAACGTATACGAAATTAATCAAAAATTTACTTAATAATCTAGTTAAAAATGTTCGGGAGTTACTCACTACATGGAGAAAGAGAAATTCTGTCTCAGATCAAATATACAAAAAAATCTCGGTTAATGATTGTAATTTATTTAGAGCTTACGCTCTCCCTAAAGTTCACAAAGAGGGTGTGCCTTTCAGAATTATTATTTCTTCATTGTATTACGACTCGCCCACCGTAACGTATAAAACGAACACATTAAAGGGAATTTTATTAAATTTCGGGCAGTCCGTAAATATACTGCATTACTATTATTGCGCGAATTTGTTAATAATTATGTTGTTATTATTTTTGCGTTCGCGATTTGTTGTGCAAATATTGCCGCCTATTATATTATAATTATTGCGCTGCGCTGTCGCTGTTGCCAAGACGCAAATTCCAGTGCGTTATGTTCTGGAGGCCGCGTCGCTGCCGGATGCATAGTGGGAGGAGAAAGATGGTCCGGCGTGGCAAGTGGGTAAGATACTTGATTTGGGGAGGGGGGGATATGAAATTTTTGGTAGAATGGGGGAGGTATGATCAGAATTGGTTAAGCGGAAAACATGTGGCCGCTAACGCCGGCGTATCATATACAGCAAGGATCTCTTGCAGATCTTAACTGAATTTAATTAATTTAGAAATTAATAGTTAATATTTCCTTGAAATGAGATCTAGAATTGTTTCTTAACGACGTGAATCATTATGATTTACTTGACCGAGCACTCTATTTATTAAATTTACTATTAGCATTTATGCTTTAGGGAATGACTGTAATTGCAATCAGATGTCAGATTTGATTAACGTTCATTTAGTAAAGATTTTAGTAATAGATCCGAGCAAATTTAGCCTTTCATCACCTCATACCTTTAAGGAAAGGGATACGGGGAAGGATTTAGTAGAACTGAATATAACGCTAAATAAGTACCAATATTTGTATTGATAACCAGCCTCGATAGGTTTAATATTGAAATGTACCGTTGGCGGTAATAAGCGGAGCTCGGCAAGGTGGCTCTTTTGCAGCTGGGGCTTGCCTGCTAACGGCTATCGGACGTGTATTATGCTGGCAGAGGGCTGTCGCGTCGGCCTTCGCGCTGCGCTGCTCGATGGAAAGCGGAGCGCGTCGCCTTGCCACGGGTTTCGACGGTGAGTGGTGTCCCGGGGAGTCCCTTTCCCTACTGGGGGCGCAGGCGGTTCCGGCGGGAAGATACGTGGATCGAATTGCCCGGCTGTTTTGAAATCCTAGTACATTCATAATATCTGGATTCGCCTTCCCGCGCGATTACCCCGTCATTCTATGAGAGAATTTATTGTTATTATTGAACGTGGCGATTTGATTAGTTATGGTTAGAGCTCAAATTTAATTTAAGAGGAAGAATCGTCACGGAGACATGCGATAATAAAGGAAGAACCGCGCGCTTCTACAAGTGCCAGCCAGCTCAAGAGGTGAGAGCAAAAAGAACCTCGCGTTCCTACAAGCGCCAGCCAGCTCAGGAGGGAAGGGCAGGAAGAACCGCGCGCTCTTACAAGCGCCGTCGGGCGAGGGATGTAGGGAGCCTGAAAATGAGTGCAGCCATTCGTACTTCTTTTTCTTCCGTATTGCGATTTATTAGAGATATTTCACAAGAGAGATCCTTTCTTCATACTTTGGTCGGGAAAAATGAACAACGGGCTCAATTTTCGCTCTGTTTATATGGGCGCCAATTGGTGGTGTTCGCGAGTCGGGAGAAAGAGGGGCGCGAATTTCCCAGAAATAGCGTACGTGACAAATTCGAAAAAGGGCTTTTTCGCCATATAATATTAGTTGAAATGAACTGAAACTTAGCACAGTTGTCACGAATTTAAATAAAAAGTTAAAAAAAATAAGGGGTCAAATTAAATTTTACGCTAATTAATGAAATTTTGGAGTCATTAATTAGTTAAATTTTTAGCCACTCTCCGTGGTCCGCGCTACTCCCTCCGACTCCCGACTGATCAGTGCTCGCTAACGCGATTGATTCGTGTTTACTTATTAATTTTGAGTGGTTGCGATGACCAAATTATGTTAACCTAAACGCAAAAATATGTCGAATGTAACGCGAGACCTTAAATTAACAATATCCTGGCCAAAGTGGCAAAAAGTCACTGAGAAATTGGAGCAATGCGTGACACGCGCATCGCAAGCCGTGATCGGTGCGCGATGACTTATTCTTAGGTTACAGATGTCGAGATGCTCGGAGTAATTTAGTTTTTCTCAAATCTCGCGTAGGATGATAACGACATAACTGTTGTAACGTATGAAAATGCTTATTTAACTCTACGCGGAGTTATCCAAATTGGAAATTCGTCGCGACGCATCGGTACGAGGTACGCGTTTTACGGGCGTTCGTATTGGTTCTCGAGGCACGCGCGTCACGCAGCATGACTGGATCGCATACCACTGGGCAAAATTCTCACTAAGAATGTCATTAGTTAATTAACAAAAATATTCTAGTGATCGATGTGAGGAACGAAAAGAAAAATATCCTAACACGAAACGTACACACATACACACAAAAACAAAATTATATTCTTGAAGAAAGCAGGACGTAACAATTGGATAATCTGTTATACTCAGTGGCAGCATTTTTGCATGAAATTATGTCTAAAAATGTGAATAGATCCTTCAGTAGGATGAACAATAGTTTTCAATTGATTGATAAATTGAGAGGCTTACATATGGGTAATGAATTTTCATTGATATCTTTGGACGTGGTTTCATTATTTACCAATGTGCCAATTGATCTGTAATAAAAAGTGTAGAGAAGAGATGAGATAAACTTAAAAAGGTGACTTGCATTCCGAAAGAGGAATTTTTTAAAGCATTATCTTTTAAAGCATTATTTTAAATTAATAACGAATATTACAGGCAGAATTTTGGTACTCCGATGGATTCGCCCCTTTCTCCGTGATTGCGGACCTTGTTTTGCAGAATTTGGAGATGGAGGCATTGGAAAACGAAGTGTTGTTGCCGTTTTACATTAGATATGTTGACGACATTGTGTTGGCTGCTCCTAACAATTTAATTCAAAACATTTTAACAATATTTAACTCTTTACATAATAATAGGTTGCAGTTTATACTTGAAAATGGGGGTAACAGCATTAATTTTTTAGATTTGACGAATATGAAGAGTAATAACCATTTAGAATTAGACTGGTATCATAAACCAACCTTTTCGGGAAGATACCTTACTTTTTATCTCATTCGATTTCTCAAAAAAAGACATAGTGATCGGAATGACTGATAGGGCTGATTTTTTCGGAACCGAAATTTCATCAAAAGAATATTAAGCTTGTAATAGACACTTTATTAAGGAATAACTATCCAATAATTTTTATTTGAAATTATTTCTAAACGTTTGAAATTTTTATTTGCTAAACGCTTCGTGGAAGAGAAAAAAGTTGCTAATAATTATAATTCTAACAATAATAATCATAACAATAACAACTCTGACAATAATAATGACAATAATTCTGATAATGACAGCAATGAAAACTTTGAGAATTTGATAAGAACTCCTTGGTTTGTTATTCCGTATACTTTGACTACATCGGATAAATTTTCATCGATCTGTAAAAATGAAAATCTTAAACTATCATTTTTTAGTAATAATAAGCTTAATAGATTTATCAAGGTCCAGAAGGACAATCTTCCAAAAAACTGTAATAAGAATGTATATAAGATAGAATGTAAAGATTGTGATGCTTCCTACGTCGGTCAAACGAGTAAGAAATTGAGCTCCAGAATTATAGAACATTGCAATCATATTAACTGGAACACTACACGGAGAAAATTTTATATTTAAAATTACTATAATGTAGTAGAAACTGCTAACCATCTGGTAATTAGCAATTTAAATGCTATAGCCATCTTTTTAAAAACAATAATGCAACGTAATTTTTATACTTTCTCATAGAAAAAATATTTATATTGTAAAGGCAAAATTTGCTAATAAAAGTTAGTATTCTAAAGATTAGTAAAAAATATATATCTCTCAAATTTTGTTTGCGTACCATAGTAAAAATTAACTCTTTCCATATTAGAATATAGCTTAGCGCTGGTTTAACAAAAATTACTTCACTTATATGATAAAAATTAGTATTACCATAGTAATAATTATGTTGGAATCATGTTAACATTTCAAATTCAGTATCTCATCGCTAAGAATTCATGGAAAAAGAGAATAAGCTCATGCGAAATAGAATTCGTTATTCGTTACTTGCAAGAACTGGCAGAAACAATTGACCGCACAGCCGATTCAGAAGTGATGTACGTGCGGCCCAAGCACGAGCTCACTTTACTGGCTTTTGCTCTGTCGTGTTTATAGACTTGTTTCGATAATGCTATGTTCGCTGTCGTTTTATGAGGTGAAGTTTTGTGAAGTGAGGAAAGTGAAAAAGCGTAAGTATTCGGTTTACAGTCTTTGGTTGATATAACGAAAAATAATTATAGGTTATAGATTGAAATAATTCCAAGATTCATAAGAGAGCTGCGTTCCGTTGCACGCATGATGCGCATGATGTATCATTTTATACTTATTTAACGCTCTGCGAAAAACAGGGATAACATAATGGCTGCGTTCCGTTGCACGCATAATGCGTATGAGGTATCATTTTGTCCTTGTTGTTCGCAAAGTATTAAACAAAAGCTGCTTTCCATTTACACCGATTCTCAGATAATTCTCACTTATGACGTCATAACTCAGTTGAATGCGCGTTCCTTTTGCATTCTGACAAGTGAGATTCAACTGAGTTTTTACCCATAATCTGCACAAGATCATGACCGTGTCCTTTAGTGAGTCTCGTAAACTCCCTTCAAAGTAAGGCTATGAACCTGTGTTGACGTGTGATAACTTACCAAAGTAAGCAAGCAGTGACGTCATTAATCTGAGTATAAAATACATAGCTCACTTCAGACTCAGTTTCACTTGTGTGTAAATGGAAAGCAACTATAAAGATAAATGATACATCATGCACATTATGCGTACAAAGGAACGCAGCCACTACCTCATGCACATTATGCATGTAACAGAACGCAGCTTTTTTATGAATCTTGGAATTATTTCAATCTACGAGGTGTGATCAAAAAGTAAGGTGACTTTTCATTTTTATAAAAAAATATTCATTTATTCATCCAAAATTATGTTATCCCCTTCAAAATAATCCCCCTCTGATACAATGCACTTGTGCCAGCGCTTTTTCCAGACGTCAAAACACTTCTGAAATGCACTTTTGGGTATTGCCTTGAGCTCCTCCAGCGATGCAGCCTTAATCTCCTCAATCGTCGCAAATCTTCGTCCTTTCATGGGCCTTTTCAATTTTGGAAAAAGAGGAAAAAGTCGCAGGGGGCCAAGTCTGGTGAATACGGTGGCTGAGGCATGATGACAGTATTGTTTTTGG
>NW_017297703.1:91151-95544 GCF_001594075.2 Trachymyrmex cornetzi | reverse complement strand
TCTCACATAAAAACAACACATGCTATATAGTCAAAACTGTGAACATATGATCGTGACGAGTGTACCAATACAACAAAAAAAAATTTTTGAAATTAGAGTGTACAGAGCGCGCGAAATTCAAAAAGTCACCTTACTTTTTGATCACACCTCGTATAACCTATAATATTTTTGGTTATATCTTCTATTCATATTCTCATCTATAATATATTCTGATATTAACATTACCTTAAAACGGTTTCAAGATGATAATGTAGTTTCCTTATGCTAATGTGACATCTTAAAAGCATGTTTAAGATATTTTAAAGTTTCGACTATAAATAAATCCTTTTTTAAAAATTATATTGCCTTTCTGTTATAATATAGGTGTGTTAAATAAATATGTCTTCGTCCAAATACGGAGATGATACTAATGAGAAAGAGGTATCCAAATTTATACTATTGAAATTATTATAAAACCAAAGTATTGTTTAATTCTTTTTTTGTGAAACATTGTTTATTATAGTCTGATAATTCTAATAACGTTTCGTTTCACAAATTTCGGTTTATTTTATTATTTATATAGAGACTACCCTTACGGAAAAAACTCTGAAAATGTCAGTGTTTATACTCAAATTTGAGTGTAAATCCCAAATTTTGGAAGTTTACTCTGAAATTTGTGTGTTTACACTTAAATTGTGAGTGTTTACACTCAAACATTGAGTATATACACTCAAAGATCGAGCGTTCACAACGTTCATACTCAAGTTTGAGTTTACACACTAAACATCTAAAGGTTACCCTCAACACTTGGGTATGACACGCAATAAATGAGCGTAAACCCTAAACCTTTGAGTGTCTTCAAAATTGAGTACATAAACTTAACAGTTATTTGAGTTTTAATTTCCATGCTTAAGATAAATGCCAAAATATTGAATGTAGATGCCCGCAAATATTTGCGTACTTAAAAATAATGGCGTTTACAATTTAATATTTGTTCTGAAATTTTAATTTGTTTTGAAATTTTTATTTGTTTTGAAATTTTAATATTTATTTCTATTCTTATAATAATACTTCCTCCATTGTACGTAGGGTCTAAGGGTGAAAGCACACGGTGCGGAAAAGAAAATATGTCACAAAAGCAACCAATCAGCTTTATTCTGCGTTATTCCGAATAGCGCTAATTGGTTGTTTCAATGGGCGCATTCAGCGGACTCAACAGTTGAGTGCGAGTGCCATGCTCGCTGTTATTAGTGTATTCTTTTAGCTCATCCAATCAGAATTTTAGATCTAGAAGAATATATCAATAACAGCGAGTGCTCGCTCAACTGTTGAGTCTGCTGAATGACGCATTCTTTGTTCCGCAATCATATTCCGCACCGTGTGATTTCACCCTGACACTAAAGTTAACTATCAAGTTGAAATTAACACTCAACATTCAAGTCATTAATAACACTCAAGTTGAGAGTTATACTCAAGTTGAGTGTCCAAAATAATCATTAATTGAGTGTTACCTTGAGTGTATTTTTTCAGTGTTTATTAAAGTGTAAACACTCAAATTTTAAGAGTTTTTTCCGTAAGGGTATTACGGACAGTATAATAAATTTAAATTGAAATTCTATATTTTTAAATTTAAAATTTATAATTTCAATATTTCAGTGATCTGAATTTCATTTAAATTGTTATAGTTTTCAATTTAATAAATACGTATATATTTAAGCATTTTGCTTAAAACACGCAGATCAAAGAATGGCGATGGACTGACCCAACTGCTGCATCTCAATCGTATACTGGGTGTAACGAAACTACTATAGCACCTTATCAGATATAAAATTATCTTTTCTATCTGAGGAGCTAACTAAAACAATAGATATAATATATGACAATACGGTATTTTATTATTTCAATATAATTCTTTATTTTAATGCGAAAATGGATTTTATTTTTAAAGGTCATGGAAAATGAAAATAATTTCCCCTTATTTATTTTTCCAGACATTTGAAAATGAGACAGAGTGTGAAAGACAGGATTTAACACCGTTTCAAACTATTCAAAACACAGAATCTAGAGTCTCCATTATCCTCACAACTGCCATCACAAATTCAATATAATCGCCAACAATTGCCAGTAGCACCAGTTTAGTTTTATTTTTTTTTCTCATTATTACTTTTTTAAATTAGAAAATATATTATTTATTATAAAAAAACGACTTATTTATTTATATATTATATTTATTTAAAATATGCCTTTTTATGTTATACTTAAACTTTTATCAGTATGTATTTATTTGCATAAATTGTTAATTCTAGATTTTGGCTGAAGATTTTTCAAATAATTCTGAGGTACCTACTTATTCAATCACAACAACAATTGGATAGTGCTCAACATAATATCAGAATTAATGATAAAACGGTTTGTTACCTAAAAAATAATTGTTATATTGTAATTTTGATTTATACTTTCTACTTCATCTAAACCATTTTATTCATTTAGGAATTGTATAATTTTCTAATTGAAGAAGGGGAAGAAGGTCGGTCTATTTTGGCCATCCAAAAACAACACGGATTTTTAACATCGAATGCTCGTAATCGACTATCACGGCTTATAATTCGAAAAGAATTAGTTGATATCTTGCCGAAAGTTCCTCCGCAACAGAAACTTCATACTTTAGAGTATATCAAATTTTATTAATTAAATTTTTATATGCAATGCGTAATTTAAAAAAAGTTATTTTAAATTATTTTATGTTTCAGAATTTCAAGTACAAAGTTTCAAGAATTGGCAAACAAAATAACACAAACATTTCCTGGTGAAAAAGAAAATACATATTATGAACAATTCACAGTAGTAAACGGTACATCAATTAATGCAATTGGCAAATTGTAGTATCATTTTAATTATAAAAAACGTGTTCTTCGTAAAGACAATTTATTGCAAAATCGTAAATCTTGTAATACTGTACAACCTACATTGTCTGAAGACACAATTGCTAAGCTTAATGTTTTGAAAACATTAGTGGATCCATGGATTGAAGTAGCACTTTTATGGCGTGAAACATTCGAAGTACGCAGGATATATTTAATGAAAGAAAAAACAAATGTTAAAACTTATTTGAAATCGCACGCATGTTTGCGAGTTGACAGAGCTCTTGAATTATTTGAATCAGATTTTAATTGTTTATATCCTGACAGCTCATCATTACTACATAATTGGTCGAAAACAAGAAATTTTCTAATTAAAAAGCTATCATCATTAAAAATAACAAATATAGAAGATAAAGAAAAGTCTTGTGCATTTGTTACCAACATTGTCACTTGGTACGTTTTTAATTTTTTAATGAAATAACTCAAAATATTTTAAGAATTGGAAAGAGTAAGGGCACTAGGAGTCGGGCGCAGAAGACGTCGCGCAAATAATACACTTATAAAGAGAGTAAAACTTCTTTATTCACTAAACGTACTTACATGTTTCGACTCATTTCTGAGCCTTCCTCAGAGCAAACACACACTAACATGTATAAAGTAAAAGTTATCCTGTCATGGTGAGCTCCTCTACATCGAGAATTTCAATGCCAGAATTAAATAAAAAGAAAGAAAAGAAAATGAAAAAGAAGGGAAATATTAAAAATGTCAAATTAAAGAATATAGAAACTAATTTATCAAAAAACTTTAATAATATAATTAATTATCCCGAAAATAGGGACGCTCACCACAATTACAAAGTACCGTATCGCAAACATGATCATGAATAATTCAAGAACCGGTTCCTGATATGTTGATCAGTCGGTATCAGTGAGTCACTTTTTAGTTATTAGCTAGTACTAATGAAAATTGTAAAGTGATAAAAAATCTCGTCAGAAGGACTTATTACTGTGTACGAGCGACACCGACTGACAAGACGTGACAACAACTCGAGCTTTTATAGTTTATCTATAATCGGGAAGTAAGCCTTCGGAAGCCCCTCCATATCCGTCTGCAGGTTGAGTCCATGCGTTTGTCTTCTGATGAATATCATCTCCGAAATCAGTCTCTTCCTGTAGTGAGGTTCCTCGTCCAATATTGCAACGCTGTCCCAGTCAAAATCATGTCCCTCTTGCAACCGATGTTCCGTTATAATATTGCGAGCAGACCAGTGGCGTAACTAACGACCCCGCAGACTCTGCGGTGCGGGGGGAGGCGCACCAAAGGCGGGGGCGCCGGGCGCTAGTAAAAAAGTAAAATATGTATAAAGAGTCATTAAAAAAGGTCAAGTAAAATAGTGGTTTCAGTCTCAAAGTATCATCGTCAAATTGACGATTTGACGCCCCGTAAGCCGAGTGGCGAAATGCCATTTCGGAAATGGCCATTGTTACCCTCGGTTAAATAAAAAAATTTTGTTTTCATCACAGGCGTTGAAATTTTACCTTTATTTTATGGGG
>NW_017297703.1:86640-90496 GCF_001594075.2 Trachymyrmex cornetzi | reverse complement strand
TATTCAATCTATTAAACTTCTCAGTAATACCACGAACGAAAGGGACAGTGAACCACGAAGGCTGTACTACATCAACGCTATTATTACTAACAATCCTCTTCCTATTACTAGCCATAATAATATTCTTCAAACGGTTGTTGATATTTTCAAATATAAAACTCAAAGGATAATCATTCTCTAACAATACTTTAATTACAAAACACAAATTATCAAAATGGGATTTAGTATTCGAAAGCAAAATCACCTTATCAACTAATTCTGGCATTGAAATTCTCGATGTAGAGGAGCTCACCATGACAGGATAACTTTTACTTTATATATGTTAGTGTGTGTTTGCTCTGAGGAAGGCTAAAAAATGAGTCGAAACAAGCGCGTTTAGTGAATAAAGAAGTTTCACTCTTTATAAGTGTATTATTTGCGCGACGTCTTCTGCGCCCGACTCCTAGTGCACTTACTCTTTCCAATTCTTTGATATGTAAGGAGTCTTGATTGTTTGATTTATTAACGGATTCAAAATATTTTTTTTCATTTCAAACAAAATTGAAATTTATGGCAGATAATCAAGATACGATTTTATTTTATTTATTGCCATATTTAATTCCTGCTGGATCACAAAGAAAACGAAATTCTAAAGGTACTGAAAATATCACTCCAGCTGAAAAAACTTTGAGCAAACGATCATTTCAAGAACGACAAAATTCATTTCTGATTCATTTTGAAGTGAGTTATTTTATACAAGATTTCATTAATTTATTTTTTTTTACAATTTTTATTTTTTTAAAATAAGTATTTTTATATTTTTTTATTAACACTCTGCTGGTAGCTTGGAAACTATATTGAATTTAACAAAACTTAAAGTTGGAAGTATTCTCGTTCAACAACCAGTTCCTGTCATTGTTGGATCTATCGGAAACACGGCGTCATATATTATTTTAAATAATAGAGTTTATACTAACTGTTTCAAATTCAGATTCGTGTCTATGTGCGATAGATTGTGCATTCAAGATCTGTTTTGCTGTCGACTGCAAATATCCAAATGCATATTCTTTGTGGATATTTCTTCAACAAGGATACTATCAAATAAAAAATCGCAGGGATACTGTGCCAATAGGTTTGCGAGCAATTATAGGTGAAATTTGAACAGTCATTAGTACACAATAATACCGGCAGATAATAACGTTGTAGATATTTTTCATTTTGAAAACTTAAACAATTTTAGACAAAATGCTTTGCTTTATTTGTAAATGTGAATTTAAGCATAATACCGAATTAATAAATCACATTCACTTATTTCATTCGGAAGAAAAAAGTTTTCGATGTGCAGAAGAATTTTGTTCAAGATCTTATTCAACATTTAGATCTTTTAAAAGACATCGTTATAATGTTCATTCGCCAAGAAAACCTTCAATTTCTCCATAGGTAAAATTAATTTATGAAAGTCACGACTTTAGTACTAATAGATAAAAGATAAAGGCTCTCTAGAAATAATCTGCATAAAAATCTTTCAATGCCTATTAGATCCGACACAGGATATAATGTGTAACAATCAATTTATTAATAATTAAAAATTTCATTAAAAATTTATTAATAAACACTAAAATTATATCATTGTGACATAGGTATACCTATGTCGGCTCTAATAGGCATTGAAAGATTTTTATGCAGTTTAGTACTAATAGTTCTCTATCCAATGTAAAGTTGTCCGATGACATAAATGACATAAATTTTTGTAGTCAAATTGAACCAAATGAAGTCAACATTGCTCAAAATAATTCTGATGAATCGTGTAATGAATTATTTAATGATGTTACAATGTCAGAACAACCAGATCAAATTTATCATTCGACATTGGCGGATTTTTCAAATAAACAATCTGCATCGTCTAATCTTCCAGAAAATATGAAATCGTTTTATTTAGAATTATTAATCCTTATTTCAAGATTATACGATATGTCAGAAATTCTCCGAATAAAAATTATAGATATAATAATACATTTTTCAAAATTATTTAAATTATCACTTGATATATTACAAAATTGTCTTCAACATCAATTACAAATAGAAAATATTTCATCAGAAAAATTTCAATTTATGTTTAATATTATTAAACAATTTACTACATCTTTAGAGAAATATGAAACTGAACGACGATGTTTTAATGAAAATTACAAAAAACTGATACATTTATACTACCTGAAACTTGCAAAATCGGAGAACGAAAAGAGTATCAAGGTATAAAATGATATTTTAATTTATAAAACTATTCCAGTATTTGTTCAGTTTTTATTCCAATTCAAAAGTTTTGAAAGCTTTTTTTGAACTTTCGAATATTTTCTCTCGTACAATTAATTACATTAAAGTACTTGAAGACAATGCAAATAAAATAAAGTTCAATTTCATGCAAGGATCTCTTTGGGAAAATAAGAAAATTTTGTTTGATGACAAAATTGTATTTCCTGTAGCTATATATTATGATGATTATGAATCAAACAATCCTTTATGTAGTCATAAAGGTATAGCCAAATGTGGAGCTGTATATGCGAGTGTGCTTTGCTTACTTCCAGAACTTCGTTCAAAATTAGATAATATTTTTCTTTTTATTTTATTCAACATATTGGATAGACAAACTTTTACTAATGAATCGATTTTTTTCAAAGCTATTGATGAGCTTTGTTTGTTACGAGAACAAGATAAAGAAATTAACCATAATGGACAAATTAGTCGCGTTTATTTTTCCCTTGAACTTATTCTTGGCGATAACTTAGGTCTACATAGTATTCTTGGTTTTAGTGAGTCTTTTCACGCCAATTATTTCTGTAGATTTTGTTTAACGCATCAAAATGATATTAAAAAAATACTGCAAGAACGTGATTGTAAACTGAGAGATAATAAAACTCACAACATACATATAAAACAATGTAACAGTTCTAAAAGCGGAGTGAAGGAATCGTGTGCTTTCAATTCTATACCAGATTACGATTTATTTCAAAATATGAACGTCGATGTACAACACGATTTTTTAGAAGGAATAATTCCTTACGATCTTGCACTTCTTATAAATCACTTCATTAATACTGAAAAAAAATTTACTTTGACGCAATTAAATATTTTAATTCAAAGCTTTCCTTTTGATAAAAACGTAAAGAATAAACCAGCTGAAATAAGACAGATTCATTTGAAAGACAAACGTCTTCAAATGTTAGCGGCTGAAATGCTCACGAAAATCTGAAATTTAAGCATCATATTGCTATACATTATCCTGAAAGAATGAGACTATTAGGTCCGTTATGGAACATTTGTTCTAGGCGTTTTGAAAGTAAACATCGAAAAGGTAAAGTTATTGCACATTCTTCAGTAGACTTAATATTTGTTACACTGTAGCATTATCGTATACACTGTAGCAACATCAATTAAAATTTAGTCATCGATTATTAACAAAAGGAGTAACATGTGTATCATATGAGATAAGTTCAAAGCAAACTGAGAGTATTATGAATATTTCGCATTTATCACACAGTATCCAGTCGTATCTGGATAAAGACTTTAAAATGAATTAAACGAAATAATTGCATCATAGAGCACAATACAATCCTAATGATTCCATCAGAAAATATAAACCTATCTTTCATAAAGTGACAGATTTAATTTGGCAATCAGATGAGAATACACTACTCAACAAAATCTAGGAAACACTTTCAAACACGCTAAAAATTGGACAATATTCAGAACACCATAATTCAATGAAAAATCATCGCAGATAAAAAAGTAAAAAAGCATTTTAAAGGTTGAAATCTCCACTTTCGAAATCTATAATTGAAATTTCAATATGACTGATACTTTACGGAGTTATACCGAC
>NW_017297703.1:84872-86490 GCF_001594075.2 Trachymyrmex cornetzi | reverse complement strand
TATTAAACATTGTACGATTTTTTTTCACCGAATTATTGAACGATGAAGCGAAAGTGATCACTTCTACTTTAACGTTCAATAACTCGGTGGAAAAAAATCGTACAACAATCAATAACAAAGGAAATTGAAGGTAAAGACCCACTCTTTCGACTGCTGCAAACGACATTTTCATGTAATTTTTGCCTCACGCCATAGACCTTTGTAAAGTGTGTACAAAATTATACGATATGTTTTAGATTAGACAAATATCCATTTGTGTCCGTATAGCTCCGTCGAAGATCAGTTAGATTGAAATATCAATTACTAATTTTGAAAGTTGAGATTTCAACCTTTAAAATGCTTTTTTAAAAATCTCATTTTGACCATTTTTGACGAAGTTACTCTAACATGAAGTTAACAGATCATTATGTGATGTCTTTTTTGATCAGAATTTTCGAAGTGCTCTTGTCATTTTCTGAAAAATAGTGGTTACCGCCGACATTAGCGTAATCCAGTGTGCACCACGTGGAGGTTGTCGGTTGGAATTTGCACATCATGTGTGTGTGTGTGTGTGTGTGTGTGTGTGTGCGCGCGCGCGCGTGTGTGTGTAAGGTGATGAGATGAGCATTTATGTGTATGAGGGTGTATTTAATATTATGTGTTTCCTTCTCTCTGATTGATGACCGCTTGCAATCATTGTCGCATGTTTACACATCTCTGGATGAAAGCTACTGGAATTTCGTTCCAAATCTGTCTAAGCGCTTCTCGTAGCTCATATAAATTTCGTGGCTGTTCTTCGCGGCGTCTTAATTTAATCGTCGTTCCATCTCGTCGCAAATGTGTTCAATCGGATTCAAATCCGGGCTATTAGCAGGATGATGGAGCAATGTGATGCCATGTCGCTCAAAAAACCGCTGCGTTACATTTGCCGTATGGGGCCGAGCATTGTCCTGCATGAATATAAAATTTCGACGTAACAGATCCTACAGAGGCAAAACTTGAGGCCAGAGAACATTATTCACGTAGCGAATAGCCGTCATTGCTGGAGGTGGCAAAATTACTAATTCTGTTCGTCTCGTCATTGAAATACATTCCCATACCATCACTGAACCACCGTTATGAGCTCTTATTCGCATAACGCAGCGTCGATCATAATTCTCCCCTTGTCGGCGCCAAGTGCGTATGCGAGCATCATTACCGTAAAGGCAGAAACGCGACTCGTCCGAAAAATAAACGTTTCTCTATTGCCTCGCGGTCCAATTTATATGATTTTGAGCAAATTGAAGACGAGCCTGACGATGTGCAAGTGTAAGTCTTGGCACCTGTGCACGAGAGCGAGAACGAAGACCCATCTATCTTAAGCAACGACGAATCGTTTGTTCACTGACATGATGTAAAGTAGGAACTTCACGTCGAACACACCTTGCAGTAATCGTTCGTCTTCTCAAAACGTGGCGAACAATTTCTCGATTTTGTCGAACTGTTGTTATATGATGACGGCCATTTCCTTAACGTCTCGTGTATTGTCCTGTCTCTTGATATCGTAACCACATCTATTTACTACAGAAACGGATACATCGACACGTTGCGCTACATAACGCATACTGTACCCTTCTTCAAGAAGTGCGATTATGCGGGC
>NW_017297703.1:81618-84396 GCF_001594075.2 Trachymyrmex cornetzi | reverse complement strand
AATCTAAAACATATCGTATAATTTTGTACACACTTTACAAAGGTCTATGGCGTGAGGCAAAAATTACATGAAAATGTCGTTTGCAGCAGTCGAAAGAGTGAGTCTTTACCTTCAATTTCCTTTTTTATTGATTGTTGTACGATTTTTTTCCACCGAGTTATTGAACGTTAAAGTAGAAGTGATCACTTTCGCTCCATCGTTCAATAATTCGGTGAAAAAAAATCGTACAATGTTTAATATAAAAACAAATTAAAGGTAAAGATTCACTCTTTCGACTGTTGTAAACTGCATTTTCGTGTAATTTTTATCTCACGCCATAGACCTTTGTAAAGTTTGTAAAAAATTTCTAGATTTGACGGATATCCATTTGTGTCGGTATAACTCCGTAAAGTATCAGTCATATTGAAATTTCAATTATAGATTTCGAAAGTAGAGATTTCAACCTTTAAAATGCTTTTTTAATTTTTCGTCTGCGATGATTTTTCATTGAATTATGGTGTTCTGAATATTGTCCAATTTTTAGCGTGTTTGAAAGTGTTACCTAGATTTTGTTGAGTAGTGTATATTAATATTAACAGAAAACTTAAACTAGTGTTATTTAGATGAACATTATGAGGCTTATGAAATAATTGACAGTCAAGATTTTTATAGAGATTGTATTCATTTGCAACAAATACATCCATCTACAATAATAAGTACATGCCAAATTAAATCACCTGATGGTCACTAATACATATCAAAACTCTGGATATAAGATACGTGAAAATTTCACTTTCGACCTTGGTTATTATTTATAATTTATACTACAGCTTATATCATTACTAGTTTAGGTTATATTTTATTTAAATTAATATCTAAAGTATAGTCAAATGCGTATGATATAACATTTTTTGTTATCAGAGATTTAGAAATGTCCACAATAATAAAAAATAATAATTCTAAAGTTGTTTTTCTAATTGTGTAATACGTACATTTTCTCATCAGTGCAGTGCTATAAATATATTGTTACGTCCGCGGCGTCCGAATCGTGGAGACGCCTTCGCGAACGCGTTCGCGAACTCCCGGCTCGCGGGAAATAAACAACACGAGGATGTATGAAAGGAACAAGAAGTGTTTATTGTACAACACAGGATACACACACGTCACACTCGGAGCACACGGGGTGATCCCGATTGATCACGGCTCGATTGGACACCACCAATCACAGCAACCGGTGCTTAGGAGCTTTGTAGTCTCAAGCGCTGTGAGTGGCTCATGTCCAATTGAGCCGTGTCCAGCTGGGTGCCACCCGAAGCACACCATCCAGAATATTAGTTGACGGAACGAGAGATACGTCCGAACGCAGCGACCGCTCACATCCAAAATCGCCAATCTTGTTTATCAACCACACGTGTCGCTGGGCAACGCGACCTTCCGCACTTTGCGAGTGGCGATCTATGGTGTCGACACGGCACGGGCGTAATACTGCCCTCCTCTCCTTAATTGTCGTCCCGACAATTACTGGTTTCCCAAGAACGTTGGCCTGGAATCCGGGGCTCCCGACCAGTATCTTGTTCCCTACTGTGCTACTGCAGCAGCTTCCCAGAGCACTGGTCCTCATAGGGCCCGATCCCCTGACCTTGAGACCTCCTGGGTCTTTTCCCTTCCGAGCAGGACCCCTCTTCAGTCCTCGGAGGGTAGCTAATCCTCTGTAGGACAGAATCCGCTTGGGTATCCCCTCGTCTTCATGAAGGGAACTTCAGGATCCTCTTGCCTCTTCTCTTGAAGCCTTGCTCTTGGTACTTCTTTCTTCGAACAAGGGAGGGGAATTCGACTTTCCGTAGTATCTCTTCGCCCAAGTTCCCGCATCAGCATTCGCCCAACGTCCCGCGGAAAAATTACGGATCAAAAACCGCGGGCGAGACGATATTCTTAAAAAAACGGAATCCCTGCCGCCAAACAATATCCTCGCCGAAGTTGCTCCATCCGATGGACCTCTCCAGACTGCTTCCTCAGCTGGGCTCTTCACCATCGTTAAAACTATAGTGCTAGGTGGCAGTACACCAGTACGCCATTCTCACGTCGAGTAGCGAGCCCACGAAGGTCACAGCTCCACCGGAGCTAGTCCAAAGAAACACTCAGCATTTCTGTAACTAAAAGGAGTTGTCATCGCGCAGCTTGCGCTGTGTAAATAAATAAAGGACCCCGCACAAACCTTATGGGAAGTGGCCCTCGGTTAAATTCGCTCAAATTGATGTATGTTGTAGCCCTTAATGTTCTGATGAAAAGTCTCCATGGCCACAAAGCTTGAAACTCAATAGTTTTTTCTACACGTACATTCTAAGTACACCGCGACCTGCCTTAAAGACGGGAAGGCCATTATTTGTTTTCATCTTTCAACGCTATATTTTTTTATGTAATTGGGTTGGAAAAAATTTTCCAAAGACCATTTCCGAAAGTTTGAAGCTTTTTCTTTCAGATGCCGTTGATGAAATTGACCTGTGAAGCGGTATAAAAAAGTTATAGCCCATTTTTCCAAAAGAAATACGGATTTTTCACGATTTTTTTTTAAACCCAATATTGTGAGATTGAAAATGCCTTGCTAGAATACTATGACAAAAGCTAGTAACTATGACAAAAGATGGCGTGTACATCTGATCTAACGGGTGTACGTGCGTGTGTGTGAATGTGTGTGCGTGGCTCCTGTTCTCAGCATCACCCAGGATCAACGACATGGACGTAGCAGGATACTGATCCCTTCGGGGTGTTGGTTTAAAGTGAGTAATCCCCTCGCCTCTC
>NW_017297703.1:69288-81406 GCF_001594075.2 Trachymyrmex cornetzi | reverse complement strand
ACATACATCAATTTGAGCGAATTTAACCGAGGGCCACTTCCCATAAGGTTTGTGCGGGGTCCTTTGCGTTAATAAATTATGTGACACTATAATAAGGCTCTGTGTTATCGAATTGATACCTACTTAATTAATCTATTCCACGGGCCTCTTCAGATAAGGTGCCAACCTATCTGTATGTACAATTTTATTCTTATACCTGTTCGACTTGCGAATTAAGTAAACAACATCACTAAGTTTTTTTCTACACAATAAGGACCTTTCCAGTTTCTCTGCAATTTAGGAGCTTTTCCTCTTACCCTTCGAAGATTGTACAGCCAAACCTTTTGTCCTATTTCGAAATGAATCTACCTGGCCTTATGGTCATACCAGGTCTTGGTTCGAGAAGACTTAAGATCGACCCGTTTCCCAACTTGATCGTGAACTTCTTTTAACTTTTTTTTTATTGTACTCAAATAATCGTTCGTCGAATTCTCTACTTCAGACTTAGGAGGATTCCCCCGAAGCAGATCGACAGGAAGTCTAAGATTTTGACCAAAATACATTTCCGCCGAAGTAACACCAGTGGTTTCATGTCTAGAAGATCTATATGCCAAGAGATACATCGGAATCCAACGATCTCAATCCTTTTGATTTTTATCAATGAACTTCGCCAGATAGTTTAGAATTGTCTGATGTTGACGTTCCACTTGACCATCCGACTAAGGATGCAAAGCAGATATTCTCGTTTTCTTAATTCCGAGTAATTGTGATAATTCCCAAAAAATCCTAGATTCGAAATTTCTTCCCTGATCTGCATGGACTTCTAACGGGACCCCATGTCTTGAGATTACCTGACTCAAGAAGATCACTGCAATGGTCTTTGCCCTGATATTCTTTAAGGGGAATGCCTCTACCCACTTAGTGAAGCAAAAAATAAAAATCAACAACAACTAATAGATATTTATTCCCTGAAAAAGTTACCGGAAGTGGACCAAGTATGTCCATTGTGCCCCTACGCGCAACACAGATTTTGCACGTTCTGCACCAATCCTCCACATCTTGTTTACAAGAAGCCCAACAAAATCTCTTGCGAATTTTCTCCGGAGTTTTATTAATTCCAAAGTGTCCTTCCGACGAAGAATCATGAATTTCATTTAATATTTCCTGAACTTGCTTCTTAGGGACGATTAGTTGAGTAACAATGCTTTTCAAATTTGAAGCCTTCCACATTTTAATAGAATGTACCATCCTTGACTTCTAAGGAATCCCGATAGGACCAGTATACTTTGGCGGACGTTTCCTTAGATGCAACCTCCTGCCAAGATGGTCGGATCCCAGTCTCCTTCCCTTGAAGAATAATGGAAATGCCAGGATCCTCTAATTGCTCCTGACGCCAAGTTTCCAGGTTTTTTTCCGACAAAACTATCCTTGCAACAGCACTTCCTATTTTTGAAGCCTCCTTAATTTCTATCCTTGCACAATACTGACACTTCGTATTTGTACAAGGGCGTCTGGACAACCCATCCCTTACGGAAAAACCCTGAAAATTTCAGTATTCATACACAAATTTGAGTGTAAACCCCAAATTTTGGGAGTTTACTCTGAAATTTGTGTGTTTACAATTAAATTGTAAGTGTTTACACCCAAACATCGAGTACATACACTCAAAGATTGAGCGTTCACAATGTTCACACTCAAGTTTGAGTTTACACACTAAACATCTAAAGGTTCCCTTAAAATTTGAGTGTTTACACTTTAAAAAACATTGAAAAAATACACTCAAGGTAACACTCAATTAATGATTATTTTGGACGCTCAACCTGAGTATAACTCTCATCTTGAGTGTTATTGATAACTTGGATGTTGAGTGTTAATCTCAACTTGATAGTTCCCTTATGGAAAGCTACACTGAAAATTTCGAGAAAACACTGAAAATTAAGTATTAACACTCAAAGTTGAGTGTTAACACTTAATTTTCAGTGTTTTTTCGAAATTTTCAGTGTCTCTTTCTGTAAGGATTACCCTCACGGAAAAAACTCTTAAAAGTTGAGTGTTTACACTTTAAAAAACACTGAAAAAATACACTCAAGGTAACACTCAATTAATGATTATTTTGGACGCTCAACCTGAGTATAACTCTCAACTTGAGTGTTATTCATGACTTGAATGTTGAGTGTTAATCTCAACTTAATAGTTAACTTAAGTGTCAGGGTGAAATCACACGGTGCGGAAAATAATTGCGAAATAAAGAATGCGTCATTCAACGGACTCAACAGTTGAGTGAGCACACGCTGTTATTGGTATATTCTTCTAGATCTAAAATTCTGATTGGATGAGCTAAAAGAATATACCAGTAACAGCGAGCATGGCACTCGCACTCAACTGAATGCGCCCATTGAAACAACCAATTAGCGCTGTGGCGTCAAATATCGCCACGACAAATAACTTAAAGGCGTAGCATTGGAAAGTAAGGCACGCCGGGAACAATATTGACTGTGCACACAAACGCATAAGCGAAGCGAGTCAGCTGAGGCGTTTAAATGCCTCTGTCGAGTAAGCGATTAGCCGTGAAATATTAAATTTTATTATATAGCGAAAAATCAGAAAGATAGTTAGATTATAAATTATTTAAAAGTAACGTTAAAGTCAGAAACAATAACAGCGTCGGGAAGACGAGAAAATAAACAATTAAAGCATGTAGAAAAATAGAAATAAAGACTTCTAGAATATTCGAGAAGAATAAGTCAGGGGGTCATGCGAGACTCCGGCGCAAGAGAACAAGGAACTCTGCTTTGAAACTTCGGAGAGATAGGACGTGTAAAGAGTATTCTGAGACCGATTAAACGGAAATTCTATCATACTTGTGTCATTAGATATTCTATACGTAATCCTTTCCGAGACTATCGCCGGGCCTTCCGCTTACAATCACCGACTCCCTTCTCGATGATACACGGTATTTAAAGAACTTACATTTAAAAACGAAAAACTAAAGCGCTATTCGGAATAATGCAGAATAAAGCTGATTGGTTGCTTTTGCGACATATTTTCTTTTCCGCATCGTGTGATTTCACCTTTAGACCCTACGTACAATGGAGGAAGTATTATTATAGGAATAGGAATTGTGACGTCCTGAGCGCGAGTTTCTAGCGGTCTCGAGACGCGACACAAGTTGTGGGAACGCGAGCGCGGAGCGGGGTGCGCGGGGCGAAGCCTTGGCTTCTACGCGGTGTTTTGACGCGTTTTTCCTTCGTTGGGAATCGGCAGCTGTCACCAGTGCTCTGAAGTGAGCACGAATTTCGGAGATAATTGATTACTTGAGTTTCTTTTTAGTAGTTAGCCTTCCATGTTCTTCCAACAAAATAATGTGGAGAGTTTAGAGGATGCGTCAGTTGACTTCATTTCGCATCTCTCTATCTACACTCTCCGTTATGTTGAGAAGGACTTGGAAGGATTTAAGAAGGTCTTCCCAAGGAGAAACGCGAGATCGGATAGACGTCTATTAGACGTCTATTCGACCGTCTAAAGTATGTTTATAGACGCATCTAGATAGACGTCGAAATGTCATCTTTGAGACGTCTAATATACATGTCTATTAGACATGTCTATTAAACGTCTATAACATGTATTTAAGTAATTGTATTATTTAAAAAAAAAATACCGTCTTTATCGTTATATTGTTTTTTAAGACCTTGGGTGTATTCAATATAACGACCACTCACTAAGCGGCTAATGTCTTAAAAAATAATGTAGCGATAATGAAGATGGCATCTCTTTGAATTATTCTTACAAGAACATCCAGTTGTAAACTATCAATTACGAGTTTTAATAATTCCATGTCTTAATAATAATTATTTTTTAATATTTTATCATTAGAGCATATAACATTTTCACAAAAATGGAAACAAAAATCAATTTTATATTATTACATGGCCATTAATACGAACATCTTATATTACACAATATTATCACAGCTTATTATTGTTATTATTTAATAAATTTTTGTTACGTATTTATTAAACCTAGTGCTAGTGAACGTATTGATATTATGAAGACATTTAACACTTATGGTAAGCATTTCTAAGTTTCGTTTGAATAATAAAAAATTAAAATCAATTATTAAAATTTGTTAAATTAAAGAAACAACTTTGTTCTTTCAACAAAAATCAAATAAAATAAAAATATTTTCCAATTATGCGCAGATAATAATTTAATGATTTTAATCCAAAGCTGTAATCGATAAGAAAGTTCTAACATAATTAATGTTGTGCCTTAATGTTTTCTTCCTTTGGCTTTCGCAACCATGACCTGAGGGACGTTATTGCCTGACTGAGATCACTTTCTTCAAATTTCATGAGCAATGTACCTGAAAAATTTTTAGATGCATGGATAAAAAATATCAACGTTTCAAATAAAAAGGATATGAATTAGATAAGATAAACTAATAAAAAAATTAACTCAATTAATTAAAAGATTCTTAAAGCTAGAATATAAGTAGTAGAAAAAATTTTCAATTAAATATGATTTTTTTTTCTCTTTCCCTTTGTTTCACTTATTTACTCAATTACTAACCTTGCACCAATTCCCATAATTTAGTGGACTTAAAAGCGAATTTTTCTCCATGACCATCAAAGTTAAACTTTTCGGCAAGAGAGTTACTAATGAGATGCGACATAAGTTTAGATACCGCTCGAGTCTCATCATTTCCCAAAGGAAGAGACTTTAAATAGTAACACTAAAATATAAAGAGGATTTTGAAACAAAAATTACAAAAACAAGTCATTCTCTTTTATTACAACATTAAGTGAGGAAATATTAAGTGTGCAATAACAAATAAGACTTGCAACACTCCACTAACTGTTAATTATTAACTTGAGCTGGATCCTCATGCAGACACCGGCGCTTTCACACCAGCGCTGATTGATGAAAAACGGATGGTGGGGGTAAATAGCTTATTATTTACCTCCAATTACCTATTTTTAACCAATCAGCGCTCAGTGTCAAAGCGCCGGTGTCTGCATGAGGATCCAACCTTAAAATGACAGAAATAATACAACTTATATAGGAAGCAAAATCTTAAGAACTTAATAATTTTAATAAAATATATGCTATTTAAATTATGAAAATGGAATTAGCTTTATTATTATTGGGAGCGTCCCGATTGCGCACATTAACAATCGGACACGAAAGGATTTCCCGATCGGACACGGACCCGATCGGACACGAACCCGATCGGACACAGACCCGATTGCGCACAGACCCGATTGCGCACGACCCGATCGGACACAGACCCGATTGCACACCGACCCAATTGCGCACGGATCCGATTGCGCACCGACCCGATTGCGCACAGACCCTATCGGACACGGACCCGATCGGACACGGATCCGTTTGCACACCGACCCGATTGCACACGGACTCGATTGCACACGACCCGATTGCACACGGACCCGTTTGCACACCGACCCGATTGCACACGGATCCGATTGCGCACCGACCCGATTGCGCACAGACCCGATCGGACACGGATCCGATTTCGCACGGACCCGTTTGCACACAGACCCGATTGCGCACGACCCGATTGCACACGAACCCGTTTGCACACCGACCCGATTGCGCACGGACCCGATTGCGCACGACCCGATTGCACACGGACCTGTTTGCACACCGACCCGATTGCGCACGGACCCGATTGCGCACGACCCGATTGCACACCGACCCGATTACGCACGAACCCGATTACGCACGACCCGATTGCACACGGACCCGTTTGCACACCGACCCGATTGCACACGGATCCGTTTGCACACCGACCCGATTGCTCACGGACTCAGTCGGACATATCGATCCGAAATAAAAATTTTCAGTTTCTATACTTTATCAAACGAACATTCCTGTTGACAAGGTTGATACAAAAAAATTCTGTTTTCAGACGTTGATATCTGAAGTGATTGAGAATTATTACCGTCAGATCTTACTTCATCCCGTGAGATTTCTAATGAATGCATTCTTCTTCGCGATCGACGACGTCTATTTCTGTTTCTATTTAACCTATTTCCGTTCTCATTAAACTCTAAAAGTATAAAAAATACAAAAGGTAAATGTAGTTCAATTTAGTTTAATTTAGTTTATTAGTTAATTATGTATGAACTCGTATACGGGGTTTTTTAAACCGATTAAATCACCAATCATCAGCAGATAGAGTGGACCGAACTCAGTCGAAAAGTCCTCTACCATTTCGCAATTTTCGCAATAGTTAACAAAATATTAATTACTAAAAATGGCCGAATATTGGTTTTCATTAATTTTTTTCTCAAATATTATCAACTTTACAGAAAAACTGTGAGAGACAAAAATTGTTTAAATTCTGAGAATTTTTTCAGAATTTTTTAATACCGTATTTTCGCATGATAATAAAAATAAGAAAATGCAATACTAAAAGGTCGATAAAAAATTCTGAAAAAATTCTTAGAGTTCTATGAGGAGACAATTAACAATAAAAGACTCAATTTTTTTCTGTATTGCTATTTATCAATATTCTAAAGAAGATATTTTTAAGTAACACATTATTTTTATTTATTGCTTACATTTTGTTCACTATTTATTATTTTATATGTAGTTGACAATATTAAAGTTAAAAGAGATATTTATGAAGGAAAAGTCATGTATCTTTTCTCCACTTTTCAAGCTGGAGAACTCCTTTAATAGCATATTTATTTTTCTTCTTTTCAATACAAATTTTGTATTTTTGGAAAAATAATATTCCAGAAATTAAGATCGTTGCTCGATAAAATCAAAGTATTAAAAAGGAAGCTTTTAGAACATATACATACATCGCCGTAAATAAATTTATTATACGTGTATTGTTTCGTATCGTGCATTCAAATTATGTGAATTCAATTTTAGAGAAATAAACCAAGCGAAACTAACAAAATAGTAAATTATATCTCATCTTTATCTCCTTTATCACAGGAGTATATATTATACTTATGTTACGTAACAAAAAATCGCATTTTATACGTAGCTTAACCTAGGAGATGTAATTTATTACTTTGTTAGTTTCTCTTGATTTATATTTCTATAAAATTGAGTTGAAATAATTTTGAGTGCTCGGTACGAAATAATCAATTACGTGTTACGACATATTGTATTGCACCATTGTAAATAAAAAGATTTGTTATATTATTTCGTATGGTGCAATCAAAATGAACTTTAACTCAATTTTATAATAAATCAAACGAAATTAACATAATTGTAAATTATACCTCTTCTATCATAAAATTTTGTACTTATGTTACGCAAACAATTGTATTCCATGCATATAATTTGGCACTAACGTGACAGTGTATTACATCGTCGTAGGCAGATTTTCGTATCGTGCATTCAAATTATTTCAATTCAATTTTAGAGAAATAAACCAAGCGAAACTAACAAAATAGTAAATTGTATCTCATCCTTTATCACAGGAGTATATATTATACTTATGTTACGTAACAAAAAATCGCATTTTATACGTAGCTTAAGCTATGAGATATAAAATTATACCTCCTCCATCGCGAAAGTAGGTACATATGTTATGCAACAAAAAATCGTATTCCATACATAGCTTGGCACTGACGTGTTACAATACAATGTTTTACATCGGCGTAAACAGATTTTTATATTTCATATTTAAAATTAACTTTAACTGAATTTTATAGAAATAAACAAAACAAAATTATCAGAGTAATAAATTATACCTTCTTTATCACAGTAGTATATACTTGTACCTTTATCACAAATGTACATACTTACACTTATAATCCTTCTCTTTCATCTCTTTAATGAAAAGAGAAACTGTAACAAATATATATACATCAAATTATAAAGGATTTTTAAGGAAGTAGCTACTTATCAGTCGGATACATCATACATTACGCATCTAAAGAAATATGTTTTTTTGAAGGTAAAATGTATTATTTTAATTCTAAATGTTAAAAGAACTTATTTTTTAAGTAACTACTATTCATATTTATACTTAAATATTAAAGTAACATGTACGTATAAATATTGTCCCAAATAGCACACTTTATCCAAGGGATGTTCCCTGGACGTCTCTCATGTAAAGTGTGTTGTTTGAAGTAGGATGTCGATTGCTACAATATTTATATTTAAATATATAAATCTAATAATACTTTTCACTTGTTCTTTATAAAAGAGACATTCTTTATCGTTAATATGATATTGTTCTTAATAACGTATACAGTACAAACTATGAACGTACATATATGATCACACGGTAAGAATTATTTTTAAATATGACCATAACTTTAATTTAGAGTCATACATAACTATAATTTAGTCGTAACAATGTGATATATATCACAAATATTGTTACACCATCATATATGTGCATACATTTATCTAATTTATATACATGTATATAAATTAAATAAATGTATGCATATATATAATGGTGTAGCAATATTTGTGATATATGTATATCACATTGTTACGACTAGTATAAATTAAATAAATGTATGCACATATATAATGGTGTAGCAATAATTGTGATATATATCACATTGTTACGACTAGTCAGTCTGAAAAAATAAAAACGTTTTTTATTTATGTGTTAACGTGTTTTTGTTTATGATGAGATAATTCGAAAAATACTTTCTATTTGTCCATCACAAAGGGGATATATCTTGTTGTCACTGTATATGTTATTTTTTATAATATCAGCACAATCTGCGCACAGGCACATATGACTACATGGTAAAATAACTTGATTTGCTTTAGAACATAAGCAGATGACGTAAGTGCCTTCAGACCTTTCATTTCCTGATGATATATCCAAATTTTGCGATAGTTCCTCTATTGGATGATATGGTATAGATTCTTCAGAAATTGTTCTTTCATTCAAATGTCCATACTCATCGTCTGGTACTATAAATATGTTTTCTGTAAAATTATGAATATATTTTATTTTTATATTTTAATTTAACTTATTCTATAATTAGTGTAATTATTAACAAAATATATGTATATCTTAAAATTAAATTCTTTTATTTACCATCCTGATCTTCTATAATCTCTATTACTTCTGGCAAGTCTGTATTTTCGGACATTAACACGTCAAACAATATGGGATTAGTATCCGCTGCGGATCCATTTTCTGATGAAAGATGTATTCTTCTTCTTTGTCCTAATTGATGAAGTTCATTACTGTCACTATTATCAACATTGTTTTGATCTTCATGTTCTAAAAGTTAAAAAAAAACCTTTCAAGACAATGAATACAAGTATTTGTAAAGATTATTATTATAATAATTGGTAAGTAAATATTTGAGTAATTTTTACGATTGTATCAAATGTGTGTGTGTGTGTGTGTGTGTGTGTGTGTGTGTGTGTGTGTGTGTGTGTATATATATATATATATATATACGTATGTATATGTGTGATATGCACCATTCAGATGACGCTGTGATGATTCTGAGACTTCTATTATTCCTGTTGACAAAGTTGATAAAGTTCTATTTTCAGGCGTTGATATTTGAAGTGATTGAGAATTATTACCATTAGATCTTACTTCATCCCGTGAGCTTTCTGATGAATGCATTCGTCTTCGTGATCGACGACGTCTATTTCTGTTTTCATTTAAATTATTTTCGTTCTCATTAAACTCTAAAAGTACAAAAAATACAAAAGGTAAATGTAGTTTAATTTAGCTTAATTTAGTTTATTAGTTAATTATGTATGAACTCATATATATATATATATTATTAAGGGGATGCTGGAGCAACGGCCGAACTTGCACGGGTCGATAAAACAGACTTTTTAATTCCAAACCAAAAATATTCAGTTTCTTATATTCAGGGATGGGAAATAGCTCGTTACTTGTAACGAAATTACAGTTAGAGTTACTTTTTTTCAGTAACTGTAACTTAACTTCGTTACTTTCTTTCCATCTGCAATTATAACTTAACTTAATTACTTCTTTTAAGTAACTAGTAACTAATTTAATAATTACTTTCATAGTTATTTTATATATTTTAAACTTATTTGTCAATTTAGTGTACGGTAGTGTCCACTTGGCACTACAAATACTTCGAAACATTTAATTAATCAGAAGAAAGAAATTTAATTAAAGCGTTCAATGAACTCTTGTACCTGTTTGGTCTATATTTTTGGATCTAATGGAATCCGCCAATCAAATGCAAGAGCGCTCAGTGAACGGTTGTAAACCATTTTGGATTAGTGCTGAAATTTATTTACAACTTTTAGCCAAATATAAAAAAAATTTTTTTTACAAAAAACATTGTATGTATGCTATTTCATATTCATATTCATATGTGTTTATATTACTTTAACGAAAAACGTCTTTGCCATACAATTTTATCTTTTTGAATAAAATTGTATAACATGTAAGTCAGTCTTTTTTTTTTAATTGTCCTAGGCTGCATTATTCTGATGACCCCGTGTATCATCCTTGTTTAATATTAGGTGAAAAACAAGGATAAAGCGATACATGAAGGCAGTTGGATAACGTTTCTGAATACAGCCCTAATGATATCGATACTACTTACAAGGGAACTTCTCAAGGTGTCAAATTCTGATTTTAATGAAACTTGATGAACTTGTAGCTTACATAAAGAGATGAATTTAGAAAATATCAGTTGCTGCCGAAAAACGATTTGAAGGGGTGAAATCACCCCTAACGTATATAGCGATTTTCAGCATTTTCCGTTATATCTCGAAAAATATTTGATATAAAAAAATGTTTTATACAAAAGTTTTACAACAAAATCAGCTGTATTGATTCACGTTTTTAGAACAATTATTTACCAATTTTTTGTCAAAATTTTCGAAAAAAAATTGTTAAACAATTATTCTAAAAAAACATCATTGGCGTGAGTAAATAGAGGTAATTTTATTGTAAAACTTTTGTATAAAACATTTTTTTATATCTCGAATATTTTTCAAGATATAATGGAAAAATTTGAAAATCGCCATACACATTAAGGGTGATTTCACCCCTTCAAACCGTTTTTGGGCAACCACTGATATTTTCTAAATTCATCTCCTTATGTAAGCTACAAGTTCACCAAGTTTCATTAAAATCAGAATTTGACACCTCGAGAGGTTCCCTTGTTAGTAAAAATTCCGATGAAAAAAGTAACTTAAAAGTAATTTAAAGTTACTTTTTCAGTAATTGTAACTGTAACGAATTACTTTTTAGAGTCAATAACTTGTAACGGTAATTAATTACATTTTGAAAGAGAAAAGCTGTAACTGTAATTAATTACTTTTACAAAGTAACTTTCCCATCCCTGCTTATATTATAGTTCTGTTTTGCTTAAACGTGTGCATCTTATCTAACTTATTAAAGCGCCATCTCTTGCAAGATCCTAACATTTACTGCTACACATATTTACTGCTCTGTTTGCCGTTGCACGAGTACACACGTATAAAATCAGTTCAAGGGAAAATCTTTTTTATTAGATCTTTGATTTAGTACAAACCCCGCTAATCTTGCAATTTAATCAAATAGGCTATACAACTTATATATTAAGTGAGTTTTCTTGAGCTGACAGCTCTACGTGCAAAAAGTGTGACACCAAATAATAAAATATATAATTTTTTAATTATTTATTGTATTCTAAGCTTTAGTTGTTGTCATCCGGCATTCATTCGTGTATGTATTTTAAACGTGTAAAAAGATGTTTCTCTGTGAAGCCAATTCGGAGAAAATCCAATGCTATAATTTTCTGTCGCTCCAGCATCCCCTTAACATATATGTATACAATATATACATATATACAGTGTGACCCATTTTAACTTACCCAGCCAAATAACTCGAAACATCGCGATTAAATAAAAAAATGTTTCTCAGGAAATCACGGAAAAAGAAAAAAATATAATTTAATTTATTATTTTAATTATTTTATTTACAAACTTTTTAATGAAGATTTTGTTCGAAGTGTGCACCTCTTGCAGCAATACAAGCATTGCATCTGTCAAACACGGCTCCTCTGTAGCAGCCAGGCACTGTTCTTGCGATATTCTGTTCGCTGCAGCTACGATACGATTTCTCAAATGTTGCTCTGATTGAATAGGCGAAGAATAAACTTCTTGCTTCAGAGTACCCCATGCGTAGAAA
>NW_017297703.1:54025-66940 GCF_001594075.2 Trachymyrmex cornetzi | reverse complement strand
GTAACCCTAAACTTTTCATACGAAACATTTTTCTCTATCCCTACTAGTTTTCGAGATATTTGACTGGATCACTTCAGATGGTCCACCCTGTATATATGTTATCTGGATATGTATATATACCCAGATAACAAAACATTCCTTGGCATAAGATAAGAAACAGGTGCTTAGCACAAGTTTCTCTTCAATTGCAATCATGTTGCTGTCATCAGAGCAATAATAATTTCATTTAGGTCAACTTAGAGGCATTATGCGGACAACGGTTGTTCGCGTAAATGAGTGGAAATGTTGTAACAAATTTATTCCCATAAATGTTGCTACAATCTGTTGGAAATCGTTTTTGTAAAATATTTAGTCCACATTTTTGTCAATCGAATAGAAATGGAACGCCGTCGAGCAGTATGTGATGCCGCCATCAGAGGGATGCATCGAGTTAAATTTCTTGATTTTAAAAAATGACATAGAATAGAATAAAAGACGCAGCATTGGAAGATTTTTCAGCTGTGTTCTAATAAAATAATTTTTTGAAGTGAGCCCCAAGGAGGGGGGCTCTGAGGTCAAAGACATACTTTTTTTGAAATGTTTACCGAGTAAATAAAATCTCCTAATACTTTAATATGTATTTGTTCTGCATTGTAATTTTATTCATATTAACTTACACTTGTCAACCAAATGAGTAAAATGTCTAAAATCGACTCATAAGTCATTTTAAGATATCTTTCAGAGTTCTTTATGAAATATCTTAAAGATGTTTTTTAAAGAACTCTTAAAGATATCTTAAAGTTCTCTTTTGAGTCGATTTTAAACAGGAAAGCATCATTAGAGGTTAACCCTTTTTACTACAGTTTCTTTTATATAGCTATCAAATTGCTAGCAAAGGACCCCGCAAAAAATCATAGGATTTTGGCCCTCGGTGAAATTGGCTGAAATTTTAGTATGTCATAGTTCTTGACTCATTGATCAAAAGTGTCCATAGGCATAAATCCTGAAAATGACTAGTTTTTTTGTTGTAGCCATTTAAAGTTTTATTTTACTAATGCCTCAAAATTAGGTATCTATAATAAATCAAGAGTTTTTGTTAGTCATATATTCTAACAAAAACTTTGTTGTCCTAACCAAAAATTTGGTTAGAATAACCAAATTTTGGTTAGGACAACGAAAAACTTTTTGTTGGTCATATATCAACAAAACTTTTTTCTCAGTGTAGTCATTTTCAAGCTTTGTGTCTATGGACACTTTTGATCAGTGAGTCAAGAATTATAACATACTAAAATTTCAGCCAATTTCACCGAGGACCAAAATCCTATGATTTTATCCTTTGTTTTATGTAGAATTAGTTTCCATCATGTTGCCGTATAATTGTCCTAACCTACAAAACTTATAAAAAGAAAACGGAAATTGTTTCCCTCCGGTTATGCATAACCGTTTATGATATATATTGCCGCCAATATCATAAGCAAAATCGGAAGCCGCTTCCCTCAAAAAAGATGGCAACTCAGGCGACGCAATTTGTATCAAATTTATAGCAACATGCGGGAAACTTGCTATCTGGGTATATATGTATAATTATAGAATATATAAGTTTATAAGCGCTGCTTGTACTTCATGTTACATATTGAAAACAAATATGCATATAAAATTAATATATTTTGTTGCAAATATTTATGTTAATTGCATAATTTCACTAATATTCCTCTATTAACTATTTCTGTTAGTATAAAAAGACTAATATATTTTTAATTATTATTTGTATTGATCTTTCACTTATTCATTTAATAAAATTTTCAGATTTTCCAGATAAATTATATTGATATAAATTTGACGAAAATTATGGAAAATTACATCCATATGTTCATCTTAGTTCATCAATTTTGGCATCTTTAAGAAGATATTGGTAAAATCATTGAAATTAATATGTACCATTATTAAAAATTTGCATTTGTAAATGTCAATGTTTCGATTTATTACTGGGTATAAGTTTACTATTCCAATGTATTTCATTATTTTATGCAAAGAAAATTTTTTTATTGCAATGTTTATAAAATCATGATTACTTTTATAATAATTAATGTAATAATAAATAAATAAATCAAAAACGCGTTTTCAGAAAGGCTAGGAACCAATATATAGCAAAGAATGATGGTAAGAATAATTAGTAATAACAGAATATGTATATAAGTATAAAATAATAACAAATTAAATAATCAAGAAAAACAATATAATTATCAGAGTCTGAAACATATCAATAACAATCAATAACAAATGTTTCGAGCCCGATCGGGTCATCCTCAATGTTACATGTAAGTTTAAATAAAACGAATATTACTAACTACTAACGTATCATAAAAACTGTATAATTGTCGTTCATCTTGTCGATATCAATCTAAGCTTTGCAGTGATAAAATGTGTATATTAAATGTCACACGACCGACAATTATACAGTTTTTATGATTATTTAATTTGTTATAATTTTTTATACTTATATACGTATGCTGTTATTACTAATTATTCTTACCGTCATTCTTTGCTATGTATTGATTTGTAGCCTTTTTAAAAACGCGTTTTTTATTTATATTTATTGAACCACGCTGTACAATGAATTTTGATAAATAAATAAAGTAAATAAATGTATACATATAATAACATACTTTTCATAATTTTAGCTTTTCTATAACTTTTTTTTAGATAATAATATTAATACAATTATATTGTAATATCTGAGGAATATGAAATAAAACATGTATAATAAAACGATCAATAGCAAATATCGCAAATATATTCAAACATTGCACTATGGGCTGAGAGGTCAGAAAGTAGCCAAAATTAAAAAATTTGCATGAAACTTGGTATTTAGGGGTTTTTGGGGTTGCTGATTTCCAATCTGATATCAAAAGCAAAAAATAAAAAATTTTTATAGGCGGATTTAATATGGCGGCTATAATTACAAAAAGTAGTTATATTTTAATTTTAATTTGTTTTATGGGTTTTTTGGATCGCTGAACATAAATCCAAGATCAGAATTACAAAATTAAAAATGGTGGATTTATATGGCGGAATAAAATACAAAAAATAGCCATATTTTAATAATAGTAATCATTGACTTGTTTTCATGAGTATTTATACATGATTTCTTTTAAGATTGCTTATTATAACTGCAACTTTAAGATAAAAATTAAAAAATTTGAAATAATAGTCTGATATCTTCCAATATCATATTTAAAGTTTAATAATTTTTCAGAATTACATACAAATTTTTTTTCGTGTTTTATCATGCTAATAGCGATTTCGAGATAAAAATGTATTCGAGATAAATTTTTTATAGTGCAGATCGATAAAATAGTTTTCATCTTATTGAACGCGAATTAAAAAACAAAATGTTACTCCTGTAAATTAGCCTACAAAATTGTAGTTACTAGAGTTTACCAAGTGGAGGTAATAGTGCGATTTAAAACTCCTTTAGCTTTGGGGTGTTTTTTTGAAGTGAGTCCCCTTGCCTCTCACTCTTCGGGGTGCTTGATTACAGTGAGTCCCCTTGCCTTTCACTCTTCAGGATGCTTGATTACAGTGAGTCCCCTTGCCTCTCACTCTTCGGGGTGCTTGATTACAGTGAGTCCCCTTGCCTCTCCTCTCTTCGGGGTGCTTAAATATAATGAGTCTTCTTAACTCTCATTAACTAATCTTCGTCGGATAATTCTGTTTCATTCAAAAAGCACATAACTTCAGAAAATTTTTTATTTTCTGAACTTCCATTATCATTATCTACAGAAGCGTTAATATTGGATTCTACTTGAGGAATTTCAAAGAGTTCAACTACATTAGAAGGAAATGGCAAACAACTTTGGTTTTTAATCCGTTTGTCAAGATGAATACTTGAAATAACTACGTCAGAAGTATCCATTGCTCTACCAAAAACATCTTCTAGATTTGCCTGGCGATTATGTTTTCTAGCATGGTTTAGTCTGAAATTTTTATAATCCTTATTTCGAGCTTCCGATCCCTCTTCCCCAAGTATTCCAACTGGTAAAATACTCGTAGATATTATTTGAGCTCCATGAATCAAAATTTTATGTATGGTAGATGGCATAGGGTACCATGGATAGCATTTAATATAAAGTTCAGCTGTCGAGGTACATAATTTCTCAAAACGTTGTTTATTAATTGGAAAATAACAAGACAAAACAATTAAAATTGTTTTAAAATTTGAAACTAATTGGCGATTGAGTCCTATGCAATCAGCAAAAAAATCAGTGTTACTAAAAGCTCGACGAGCTGAGTTGCCATCGTTGCTAGTCCCATTTCCCCCCGATTTAGGCTTGTCGACTTTAAGTCCAAATTTTTTCCACATAACTGTTTGTATTTCCTTCTTTCTCTCAGCAAATCTTTTTTTATTTTCTTCGGATCTTACTTGCCATTGTTTAAAAAGTATTCTATAAGAAATGTGCAAGCAACATTCAAAAAATCGAATCCAAGCATGTAAGGGACTGATTCCGTACTGCAAAGAGTTTGGATCAGGTATAAAAGATTCTTGAGTTATATTTTCTAGATTACTAAAATCTTTTGGAGTCGCATGACATATGGGTCAAGTTTGCATGGATTTGGTGTTGGTGATAATATTTAAAACTTTGCCATCTATTAATGTTAAATATAGCGAAAAATGAATTTTGATGTTAAATTCTTCCACAAACTCTTGGAAAATCTCCAAGCTTTGAATTTGATTTTCCATATTTTCTTTTTATTTTAAAATAACATCTTGTGATTCTTTCACATATTCCATTTTCACCGGACGACAAAATCTATAGGATTGAGGAGTTCGATTGTCCCGTAAAATAATCCCAGTTGACGTTGATAGTCGGAGCGGAATAAGGGTGGTTACAAATAAGCTTTCATCGCTTATATTTACCGCTTCTTTATATTTTTGTTGATAAGCGGAATGGCCGGTATTACCATCAACACCCCAACTGCAAGTTAGCACAACTTCGATTTCTGTACAATTATATTGTCGCGCAATATGAACCACGACTTCAGCTTGTAACTCTAAAATTCTTTTAGCAGAATGGTTAAGAAGGTTTTGAAGTTTTACTTCTGCTACATTTTCATTGATTGATATTGCTTCTTTTTCTGGTCTACACAATGCTTTAACAATTTTTATAATATCATAAGATGGCCAGATATCTGCTCCTGAGAATATTGATTCCAAACGCATATTTTTGTATGTATTTTTTGTTATAGAATTATCTAGGATAAAAGCCAACGCTTCTTCAGGAGTTTTTTTGATGATAGAAGGTACTGTAGCAGCTAACATTTCAGTAGGACGTGTTGGTGTTTTCAAAACTTCACTCAGAATTGCATGAAGATCCTTTTCTTTTGATCGCCTAGCAGCATATTTACCTGCCATTAAGATTTTTAATAAATCATGTTGGCATTGGGCACTTATTGCAGCAGACTCTCGTCGTTGAGACCGTAAAGATTTTTCACTAAATGATAAACTTCGACGGCCATATTTCTAATTCCTACTTAGGAATTTTGAATATTTCTTTCAACCATTTCGAATTTTTTTTCTTGAATCGATCATTATTCCTGCAAAATGCTGCATATTTTTTATTTCTTGTTGTTCTAAGAGCCGAAACAGCATTTCTAAGACGTTTCAGATTCTCTGGCTTTATTTTTGTAACATCAAGATTCATTTTTTCAATAATATATTTAACACCCAAATCTCTGTGATTATCATCAGGAATCTGATCCAAAATTTCCTCTTTTGTAAAAGAGGTCATATTTAATCGAATTATAAGAAACAGCCTAAACAGAATAATAATTATTGATTATTATTTTTCAATAATTCGGAGAGCAAGTTTTCTAAAAGAGAAAATAATAGGGTGATGTCTCGCTCGATTTGCATATGTCCTTTTATAGGGCAATGTGAGCTTTTCTTCTTACGAGAAGTCCTCGCCATCTCGTGGCGGCGCTGCGTACTATCGTTTGTTCTAGACACAATTATTTTGCAGTCATCAAACTAAAGTGTTCTTTCCCTAAAATTTTTGTTGAAATAAGAGATAAAATTTGAAAAGTGCACCTTGGTTCAAAATGAACATTATTATATTAATTTGTAATTTTTTTAATGAAATGAATAAAAACGAGCAAAAATGAGCATGTTTTTCTTAAAATACTTATAAATATAATAACGCCTTACTTTCAGTAATATCTACGACTATCGCGGATTATAAGGTTTCGGCAGAGTTTCATAATTTTATAACTACAGTATACTTTAAAATTATAAAGTGCTGTTGACTATCGGTTTATTGTTAAAGTTCTAGAACGATTTTTTTTTAATAGTTTATGTCCTTAAGATAAGAAAAAAAAATAACAAACATTTTATTCCTTGTTATATAAAAAAATTAATAATTTTTTTTTTTAACAGAATTAAGTATGTAAAAATCATATTCTAAAAATTCAAATGATTGCTACATGGACAATAATAATTCAATTATCATAAAACTTTAGAAAAAAATGTAAAAAAAACTATATTTAAAAGTAGAATACTTCTCCAAGCTGATTTCCCAACTCAAATTTTGGCCACTTTTTCCGACCTCTCAGCCCATAGTGCATTGTCATATTTGGTCCATTATTTGGACAATAACACTTATACAACAGTTCTATTATTCAAATTAAAGCGCGCTCGCACAATAGACAACATGGCGGATGATTTACATAAAGATCAAAGGCACCGACACAGAGTGTACCTACTGTTCTTACTTATACTGTGATATTACTGCGGTAGTTTAATAGAGTTAGCGTTTCAAGAAAAAATCATTTCGGCGCGCATTTCTGAGGACTACATACGTAGTATATAAATTCACATAAGAATCATACAAGCATGAAGATCCAGCTAGACCGTTTAAGGCATTGATTTTTACAGTTTGCGTTATCACATATACGATCCTATAATATATTGTATTATTTATTTACGTCGCCTAAAAGAGACGTTGTCCCTTCATATGCCAATTATTTCGAAGAATATTACTGAGGCCTCGGTAGTCTAAAGGATTAGGACGCTCGCACGGTATGTAAGAGATCCGGGTTCGAATCCCGGCTGAGGTAATATTTTTCGCAATAAGAATTAATTATTTACAGATTTTAATATGTTATTCATCATTAACAACACAATAATTAAACGGCTTCATCCACGTACACAAACTGAATTTAGTGCAGGATCATACAATAATCCATATTTATTATAATTTATAATACAACCAAACGTTTTGGTCTGTCATCAGACCATTCTCAATAGTGTTACATACAATTCATTAAAAATTTCGCAATAAATTTGAATTTTTACAGACCATAATCACTCAAGATGTCATTATACATATATCGCTGTCAACAATAATTAAGATGTAATTTTCAAAGTATCATGATTTTCGTCAACTGCCTAAACCATGGAAAACATGGTATGTCATATCGGTTAAAATGATTTTCATCCTCAGCTTCACATGACAACAAGTATGCTCTAACCATTAAAAAATTAAATTATAAATACACCGTGGTTCAATAAACACAAACAATTCTTTGTCTGAAAGGCATATACCACGAACACCAGGTAGTAGTGGCGACTATTACAATTCTTTTATTAAACACATGAATGCAAAATAAACGTTTCGGTCCCAATCGGACCATCTTCAGTATTAACAGTATTATTATAATTAATTAGAATGATCCTATCATACGCAACATAATTATACAATTTAGTTAAGCCGTCAATCTTACTTAAAAATAAATTCTAGTCATATAATTTTAGCATTTGTCATTACATAAACAAAAATTATTTTTCTCTTTTTTCTCCTAAAACGGAAGTCATAAATTTTTTTCCTCCGTCACATAAGCTTCATATTTTGCTAATCTCCTTTGTCACATCAAAATCCTTGCTGCATCACACAGAGTTACCAGATTCTGTACGATTATGTTAATTTAACGTTACCAGTCATATCTTTCTTAATACATCACATGCTAAAATTATATGACTAGAATTTATTTTTAAGTAAGATTGACGGCTTAACTAAATTGTATAATTATGTTGCGTATGATAGGATCATTCTAATTAATTATAATAGTACTGTTAATACTGAAGATGGTCCGATTGGGACCGAAACGTTTATTTTGAATTCATGTGTTTAATAAAAGAATTGTAATAGTCGCCACTACTACCTGGTGTTCGTGGTATATGCCTTTCAGACAAAGAATTGTTTGCATTAAAAAATTGTTATTCTAAATTACATTTTTATATTCTATTTTAAATTAATCATTATACAACTACTTACATTATAAGTGTGATTAACAATTATATACTCCTTAGTAATAATCTTTTTTCATCATAATAACTCGACGCACCATTACCTGATACTGACAATATAATAATTTATTTTCATCAATTTGAATAACTAACTTAATAAATTCAAAAAACTTTGCAATACCTGCGTAGAATCATTACAATGTATCACTAAATATACTGCACAATTTATCAGACATTTTTTCAACGCTGATAACAGTTATTATAAGGAATGCTAAGACGAACTGCAAGAAACTGTTTCGTATGTTCTGACACTAAGTATTTATATTGAAGGCTAATGAGAACTTATATACATTTAAAACAACATCACACAATGCCTAGCAAGGATACGTACGCTTCTGGAAATGTCTGAATGTCAATCTGCTTATTTAAACCGTTTACTTGTTTTTTGATAAAAATCATCTCTGAAGTTAGTCTTTTGAAAAGATACTGTTCATTGTCCATAATCATTATATCATCCCAATTAAAATTATGACCATAATTAATATGATGTTCTGCTAAAACGGAACTGCAATATTTTTTATTTTTTATATCTTGTTGATGCTCAACCATACGGGTGCCGATCTTCCTTTTAGTTTGACCAACATACGACGCGTCACATTCTCGACAATCAATCTTATACACGACACCTTTCTGTTCATTCGTCTTTAATTTATCCTTACCTAATTTAATAATAGGATTCAAATTATTTCTCCCACTTTTCTCCCATCTTTCGGGCAGAGTATGAATCCCGCGTCGAAAAAACTGGTCATCTTTTGAGGCGATCCACGAATCGATACAAATTTTTACTTCTTCATAAGACCGGAAGTGCTGGTTGGCCAGGTCGTGTGGCATTGATCGAAACAAGTGATAGTCAGAGGGAGCAACGTCTGGAGAATACGGCGGGTGAGGTAGGACTTCCCATTTCAACGGTTCCAAGTATGTCTTGATCACTTTCGCAACATGGGGTCGAGCATTGTCATACTGCAAAATCACTTTATCGTGACTTTGTCGTTGTATTGTGGCCGTTTGTCTTTCAACGCTCAGCTCAAACGCATCAATTGCGTTTGATACTGATCGCCTGTGATTGTTTCAGTCGAATTTAACAGCTCATAATACACTACGCCGAGCTGGTCCCACCAAATACAGAGCATGACCTTGGAGCCGTGAATATTCGGTTTGGCCGTCGACGTGTGGAAGCATGACTGGGAACTCCAGATGATTTTCTGCGCTTGGGGTAATCGTAATGAACCATTTTTCGTCCCCAGTCACAATGCGATGCAGAAATCCCTTCAGTCTTTGCCTTTCAAGCAGCTGTTCACAAGCAAACAAACGCCATTCAACATCTCTCGGCTTCAAATCGTACGGCATCCAATTTCCTTGCTTCTGAATCATTCTCATGGCTTTGAGGCGTTTTGAAATGGCTTGTTGAGTCACTCCCAATGATCGTGCCAATTCTTCTTGATTTTGACACGAGTCTTGATCAAGTAATGCCTCCAATTCTGCATCTTCGAAAACCTTCTCTCTTCCACCGCTATGCCGGTCTTCGACGTCAAAATCACCGTTCTTGAAGCGTTGAAACCACTCCCGACATGTTCTTTCACTAATAGCGGCCTCACCATAGGTATTTGAAAGCATTCGATGAGCCTCAGCCGCAGATTTCTTCATATTGAAGCAGAAAATTAAAACCTCCCGCAAATGACGAGAATTTGGCTCGTAAACTTACATTTTCAATCGAGAATAAAATTATGATGCAGACACAAATCGACTAATGCTCTATTGGGTTATGTTGACAGATGCACAAGTTTATTGTATGACGTCTATGATCTATTTATTTCGATCACTACTTACCGCTAAAGCCATCTATAGGAAAACGGCGGAAGCAAAGTTGTATACCTAATATATTATATATATAACATATAAGACGCACATATAGTTTATTTTATTAATATATATAATATATGCGTTATAAGTTTTATTAAAACTTAAATGAGAAATTCACATCGTTCATGATTAATTAATGGAATAAACCTTGTATTTCTCTAATTTTGAAATCGGAAAGAGGGTGCGGAAATATTAAATTATTGGCATTAACAATATATTGACAAATACTGTGTCAATTATTTGATGACTTTATAACTTGATAAGCATTTAATTTAGATTCATAACAAATATTTTCAAGTGATGTTACTATGAATAAAGTATTGTTTTCTAGAATACATATATCATTTAATTCCCCAAAAGCTAGCATAGAATCTCCTTCATATTCTAGTAAAAGAATGCTGTTATTTTGATAAGTTGTTCCATGTATAATCACTCTAGGCGATTGCATAATTTGATATGTATTTCTTTCCAACTCTTCAACGTAGCTGTCAAATAATTTCGCATAAGGTAGGTTTATTAGAAGAATAGTCGGACTAGCAGTAATTTTATCCCCTTCATATAAAAATCTTTTTGATAGTTGACCTGGATAAGAAATAATTTCAGAACAGAGGCGTGCTTGATGACGATAAGACAATGTATATGGCATATTTTTAAACTTTCGTACAATCGGAACGAGTAATTTAAAATAAACATATGCAGATTCAAATCGAAACACCATTGCTGTCGTCCGGGACCAAATAATCTTATATATTGCGGTACATGTATTAAGAAATGATACTTCGGAACCATATTATCAGGATACAATAAAACAAAGCGTGATAAAAATGTTTCAATAACTCGGGTTAAGAAATCAATTGCTTCTATGGTAATTTCGTATGCAAGACACAAATTCATAATTTGTAACATTAAAATAAAACAGTCAACATGGTTGTTAAGATCTGTATTTTCATTATTTAATATCCATTCGGCAATTAAAAATGGTAAAGTGTGAGCCAAACATTTGTGCTGCACTTTGAAGTAAAGGTTTATCAACAGCTAAATCATTTCTTCGTATCGCAGTAGGTTATTTCTATTGAAGTGCTTAAAGTTAAATAAAGGTAATTGTTCTTGGAGATCTTGAATAGAGAAAAAATTTGTACCTATAATATGATACAATAACATAAAAATAATCGACATGTAATTTATTCCTTCAATTATAATAAAATGTGCATACACACACAATCTTGTGGAAGACACATTGTAATGTCAAAATTAGGAATTTCCATTAAGGAACTTTTGTTATTAACTGCATAAGTTTTCTGTCAAAATTCTTTTCCTCTTTTCATAATATTGGGTTCATTAATAGCATTTAAATGATCCTCATGATCAATTTCATTTCATAAAACAAGATCACTTTCTTCAAAATAATTTTTCAAATTGATTTTTGGTTTTTCCAATCATGCAAGAACGACATGGATGATTAGCAACAACGGATCTTTAAAATCGTCGATTAATTTTGATCCAGGTGTGTCACCTGCAAAGAACAGTAACGGTCCTTTACAATATTTTTCTGAACCATTTACGTAAATATCAATTCCTTCGGTTTGTAATTTTATGATGACATCAATAAAAGTTTGTAAAATTTTTTCAAGAACTTTGGATTCTTTAGCATAATTAGTCTTTACAATAGCTAATAATTGAATAGCATTTTGTGATAATCTTAATTCAGATTTAATATTTGCAAGTACCCAATAAAACATTAATAATTTTTGAATTTTAGCACTAGTACCTAATGGGTTAGCAACTCCAAGATCATCGTAGTACAGAATTATTGCTAGTGAATTTGTATGTTCTCGAAAAAATGTATTTTCTCGATAATAACTTTCATCTAGTGCCGTTCGATAAACGCCATCTTTATGCTCCAAAGGATTATCCACATTAGACCGAATATCTTCATTCATCAATAAATTTCTTAAGTTATCCATGAATGGAATGATGTAAGCATCATGGTGAATCTCACACAATTTTATTTGCGTAGTTGACTTCTTTTTTTTCCATTCCCAATTTGTGGAAATTATTTTCTTTTCAGATGGTACCATATACATTTCGTCAAGAAGAAATTTATTCAGGGAATTTTTTGTGTGCAACATCGAAAAAAGAATTGAAGGAGGATATTTATCAGCATATACATTTTGAAGATCTTGGAAGTGAAGCATTTGTGTTATAGGAACTTTGAATTCTTCACATTCTTTCTGAAAATTTGATAAAATAATATAAAGGTACATTTTTACGACGTTATTCCATATCCAAAAATTAATTTATTTTATATAATCATACAAATTAGTTATGAATAGTGTGATTCAATCGTTCCTATAAAATATATGTTTCATACAAATTAATATTTCAGGAGACGCAGTAGTGGCTCCGACCATGTTATAAAAAAAATTAATATTTATTTGTATTATTTATTCTTAACGAAATAAGTAACAATTTTTAATTATAACATATATTAATTCATCGTGAAAGTACATATACAGGGTGGACCAAATGAGTCTATAATGGGAAATATCTCGTAATAGAGGCATAATACAAAAAAATACTTCAGACAAAAGTTGCAGGGGGCAAATGGGGACACGTAATGGTATCATTGACTTTGACCTTGAATCCGATTTTCAAGGTTATTTCGGAGTTAAAATGGTTTCTTTAAATGGGAACCCCTATTTTTTATCCCGGAT
>NW_017297703.1:50044-53759 GCF_001594075.2 Trachymyrmex cornetzi | reverse complement strand
CATTTAAAGAAACCATTTTAACTCCGAAATAACCTTGACAATCGGATTCAAGGTCAAAGTCAATGATACCATTGCGTGTCCCCATTTGCCCCCTGCAACTTTTGTCTAAAGTATTTTTTTGTATTATGCCTCTATTTCGAGATATTTCCCATTATAGACTCATTTGGTCCACCCTGTATATAAAAATGTATATATATATATATAATATATTAAAAAATATAAATATTTACATATATTTATATAATTACTTCATATTACTACAAATGATCTTCTAGATAATGAATGATAATTGGATTAATAAAAAATTGTTCATTCACATTTCAAATCATCTCTTTCTCTTATTTGAATTATTTTAAATTAATAAACGATATTGACATTTTTTTGTAAAAATATTTACTTGTTTTATATATTTTTTCTTCATGTATTATGCATATATAAGTTGTTAGAACACATTGAAACCAGTATTTGTATTTCTACATACAATGTTTAAAAATGCATTCTATTTTAACAAGCATAAAGTTGACACTTTCTTTTTTTTAATTGAACATACACGTTTATTGATTTATTTCTCAGTAGTTTATAAACATGCTTGTGTGTGTAAACATAAATACTTTTATAATCAACTTACAATTATAATTGATAAATAAACCTCAAGCAAAGATGTAATACCATCATAATGTGTTCCATAGCATTTTGTGAAATCTTACACTTTTCACGAATAGTAGTTAAGAATTTCGCCGAATGCCACTGAAGACGTCTTATTGGCGATAATTCTTGAAAATCTGAAAATTGAATGGATTGGTATTAATCCTTACCGTACCATCTACAATTTGGTGCCTCAGCCATACCATCAAAGGTCACTCCAAATCTCTTCGTTTTTTCAGCTCTTTAAAATAATTTTAAAAATCTCTAAAAATTCACCAACATACTTTTAACTTTCTAGAATAAATATTGACTCTTTATTTTGGAAAATAATAAAATGTAGTATAATTTATAATTATCGAAAGACTCAAAGAAACTTACACGAACAGGAATTGCTCGGTCACTAGTTACCCATATTAGTACGGTAAGGGTTAAGTTTTTTCAAAGTATAAGATAAAATTTGTAGGTTATTAATTTTATATAAACAGATAAAATAATTGTTATTAGTATACTGACTTTGGAATTCTTTTTCACCAATATCAGGTTGGAATTGTTCTTCTGGTCCTTCTATATTCATTGTATCATCAATAGCTTCTAAAGTTGTTGAATGTTTTTTGAAAAGATGTTGACAAAACGACTTCCATTTCTGATATGTTGTACCATATCCATTTTGCTTACATTTTATTTTAAATCGAGGATTGTATTGATGATATCGCACTAGTGTTTAATTAAAATGTCATTTGAGTGGCAGGTGAAAAAACACATTGTGCACCTTACAGACATAATCCTAATCCATATCCATATTAATAAATATGGTTTCAAATTAAAAGTATTTTTATATTATTTATTAATTATATGAGAAGTATATACATCTTTTACAAAATTTAATTTCAATTCATTACACTACCTGTTTGCATGAATATGTTATAAATGCAATATCATGTCAGTTTAGAAAGTCTCTCATAAAGAGCTGTTTGATCACGTGACTGACCGTTGCTATAACAAACTAGTCGCGCGCGAAGCAGAATGCGAACCCGCACACTATCGTGCGCGAAGCAGAATGCGAACCCGCGCACTATCGTGCGCGTATCACCTTATCCTTGTTTGACATTGGTGAACAACAAGGATACAATGGTAAACAGAGGCACTCGAATAAGGCTGGATTTTCATCTGATGCTACGACAATCATTTTCAGTGTCAAAACAAGTCACGTGATCAAAATGGATGCTTGATATTAGTCACCTTAAAGGTAAATTTTCACGAGCTGCTCAAACTGGCTGTTTTAGCGACAAAAAGGATCACGTTGTCAAAATTGACGAATATCAAGCGTCCATTTTGATCACGTGATCCTTTTTGTCGCTGAAACAGCCGATTAGAGCAGCTCTCGTGAAAATTTACCTTCACGCTTCCAAACACAGCATCGTGGTATTGGCGAGAATGGCGGGCGAATTGTTATAAAATTCTGTGCCTTCGTGTTTGATAAGCATCGTGTGTTACGTTGTGCTGTGCATAAAATAAGAAAAGAATGAAAAAAAAGTATATTGTGCTTTAGGACAACGATGCAAGTGCATTAAATTTGTGTCTGAGGAAATTTATCGGATGTGGACATTATTCGACGTAAAATGCGAGATATTTGTATGCGAGATAAATCTCTAAATATGACAACGGATAAGAAAACAATTGTTATACAAATGGAGGATTCAGACAAAGATGTGTGGTGTGATGTATAAAAGAATGATGAAATACCTGATAAAGCAGATTTAAATGTATTTTTTTATCATCAATGTCTGAATCAATATTTTCTCTTTCACCTGATAAAATATCAAGAGATCAAAAAATGCCTATGAATGTAAAAGTTCTTTATACTGAGCCTGTAGTCATAAAACAACACAGATACTGTTGTTCTATGAACAACTGTACGTCAGACATTGTATGTCTGACTGTGAAATTACAGTTGTATCCAAAATTGATTTGGATACAACTTTAATTTTGATTAACATTATTTATACCTTAATGAAGTTAATCATGCACACTAATGTATACTAATATTTCTTGTAACTTCAAGATGTACAGATAACAGATTTTGATGTACCTAATATTTCAAAGATAACGTCTGAATCAGGCCCAAGCAAATTATCACCAATTCCTACTGTGGGGCCAGGAGTTATTTCGCATTCTGCACCATTGCCTCCATTGACATTCGACTTAGAACAGAAATTAAAAACAATTGGTATATTGGCTGCACAAAAAGATTTAATGTATCATTGGGTTTCGTATTTATGGCAAGCTACAGCAGGACAACCTTCAAAACGAGATTATCAAAACTTGGCAAATAGTATTGTTAAAAAATTGTTCTCCAATACGTGGCTAATAAATAAACAATAAAAAAGGTTGAGCATATGCCACACACTAGATCTTGTTAGTGAAATATCATCAATATATTCGCATATAGAATTAAAAGAATTAACAATAATTATGCTAGTTACAATTAATCAAAATATATAAACATTTCAGCCCTGAATGTGGCCATCTTCAGTATAAATAAATACAGTATATAAAATTATAAAGATATTCGCACAAACAAAATAACGGTTACAATTAGTAGATATACTAAAATTTTTTGTTGTCAAAGTATAAAACAACTCAATCTAATATTATTGAGTATTTAGTCATGTGAAGAAGTTATCGATTAATGCGAAAATTCCTCCAATATACAATCTTATTTACAAGGATAGTTAACATCAAGTTATAATTGCCAAACTAAAATATATATGCCCAATTAGATATTATCATAACTTTTTAACAAACAATGTTAATAACGTGCGAAAACTGTAATATTACCTATATCTTGAAATCTCGTATCGTCATTCGATCATGGGAGAGTTGTACTTATCCCGTTATTCTTGTCAAAATTATCGTAAAGTGCTACCTCAGGTTGAACACTGAGATATATATACCCTGACAAGAAGACCTCCAAAGGACCCCGCACAAAATCATAGGATTTTGGCCCTCGGTTAAATTGGCTGAAATTTTAGTATGTTATAGTTCTTGACCCACTGATCAAAAGTGTCCA
>NW_017297703.1:46460-48115 GCF_001594075.2 Trachymyrmex cornetzi | reverse complement strand
ACCTTAATAAAAAATTAAATCAGTGTTCCAATAATGGATGATTATAACGAATTTGAAAAAATATTTGTTATAAAAAGATAATTAAGCGATAAAATCATTCTTCATCATTATTACAGTAATATAGACGCGTCGAATAAGCCTAATTTCATCGAAATCGGAGATGAAAGTCGCATTCTGAATAATTTACCTGTCTCTCTGCGTAACGAACACCACTAATGCTAATTCTATAATGAGTCGATAATCGAAAGTAATTGGTAACGTTTCGTACTGTTAACTATTGGTCAACTTCACTGATAAGATTATCAACTTAGGATTATCGACTTGTTATAGAATCAACATTAACGAATACAGAGCAACCATGGCACTTTTACCCCAACAACCATGGCACTTTTTACCCCAACAAGTAACGTAAACTATGCGGCATTGTTATTAAAAAACTATAATAGAAATAACAATTCTAATAATCACACTGTTAAAACAATAGAATAAAATTAATAAATACACTTATTTAATCTATATCTAGGTGCAAAAATGATCCCTTCAGACCAAAATAACTGCGGCGCTAATATCTTACTTTTGACTCTCAAACACATGGGCACATCCGTGCAAGTTTCCTGACAGTTATTAGGCAGTAACGAACTGTGTGACATAAGATTCTTACTCTTAGTTGACGAACTGTGTAACGGAATTTTCTAGTGAATGCCTTATTACCGAGATACAAGGGGTGGACCTTTTTCCCTGGGGACCTTTACTCCCCGGTCTACCCTACATATGAAAGTTGTGTGAATAAAATTCATATCTAATAACATGTTTTTATAGTTTACAGACTGTTTGTTATTAAAAATTTAAGTGTTTTTTATAACATTAAGAAAAATCTCAATTTTTTTGTATAAGAGGCATTCCACGTCAAACTGAGCACCTTTGAAATTTCCTCATTTTTAATTTTTTTTTTTGAATTTGTTGACATTCTACAGATAAAAATATGAGACATGTGTTTCGCAAAAAAAATTTCAGATTTTTTTGTGAAATTATCCACATTTATAAGATGCAGAAAGTTATATGAAAAACGTCGCTCATACGAACATTCAAATTATTATGTCATTGAAACCATTAGTATAAAAAAAATGCAGGAGACCAATTTTTAAAGATCTGAACTTGTTCTGGAAAGATTGATTATTTTAATTTATCATTTTTTATATAAATAAATCATTTTCCATTTGTTAATAACTTTTATTAACATTTTTCATCGTCAACTCAGCAATTTAAAAAAACTCTGTAAAAATATTATATTTAATTATGAAGTGAAAATTACAAAGTGGAACTCAAATTAAATGTATAGTTAAAAAATTTGTTTGTATGACGGTATTCGAATTACATTATGTAATTTCGAAGGTGCTCAGTTTGACGTGGAATGCCTCTTATACAAAAAAATTGAGATTTTTCTTAATGTTATAAAAAACACTTTAATTTTTAATAACAAATAGTCTGTAAACTATAAAAATATGTTATTAGATATGAATATAATTTTATTCACACAAGCGTCATATGTGTATAATTTATTTGAAAATATTATACACATTTCCAAATTAAATTAACTTTACAGGAATACGACCGCCATTGAGAGGAGAGAAGAAGAAACGGGGCGGGGAGAAGGG
>NW_017297703.1:43710-46241 GCF_001594075.2 Trachymyrmex cornetzi | reverse complement strand
ATACAATCTGTATAGTAGGCCTTAAGCCCTAAGCCTTTAATAAGCCTTAATAAGAAATTGAAGAATTATAGATTATTCTTCTTATATTTGTCTGTAACTGATTTCTTAAAGCTTAAGACTTATTGCATCTATTGTAGCTTGGATTAAAAACCATTACGCTTAAATGCGTGTAAAAAATAATGTCCGCAAAGACATCACTCTTAAACAGGAAAAGGATGAGCGTGTAAAAAATATTGCCCATCGAGACATCACGCTTAAAAGCATGTAAAAAATATTGTAAATATGTATAATATTTATATAACTTGTTTAATTTAGTTTAATTTGTGCGCTCGAAATATTCTTCTCATTTTCTCCTTTCCTTCACACTTATATAAACATATACACAGGGAAATGTAAAAAATTACATTTTTTAAAAATGATTTTTAAGCAATTATTTGTTAAATTACAATAATTAAAAGTGTTTGTCAATATTTGTATTAAAATTATATATACTTGAATACCAGGATCGGGTAAGTTAATTTTTTCTTTTAACTAAGTTAAGTTAAAGTTAACAACCTTGAAAATTTATCTTAGTTAAGATACAAGTTAATGTATAATGAAATTAATTAAATTAAAAATTAAGTTAATAAAAAAAAGTAATTGAAAAATTAAAAGTTAAATTTCTTTCTATTTTATGATTTCGGAGTCTTACAAATAATGGAAATGACACACACAAACATATATTTCATTTAGAATATACTCTATATTTTATTTAAACTTTTTGTTTATATATACTGTTATATATATATATATTATTATTTTATTATGTACATATATATAGTATACACAAATAGTAAGGCACCAGCAATACTGCTGCTACTACGCCCCCTAGTAAACTATTCGACTAAAGAAATACAGAGGTACAGAAATACATAATTGATTAACGCACAACATACAAATATTCATATAACTAATGAAAAATAATTTCGAATGTGTAAATATGTGAACCATACATGGAGAAATACAGAACGCAAAATACAGCAAAATTTACAAGAGAAATAATACGAGAGAATAATAGTCTTACAAAGTCGATATGAATTTTGCAGCAGCTGAACGAAACGAATGAAGCGAGGGGGATGAACGGATAAAAGAGGGTAATACATTATAGAATTTTGTGGCAGTATAAGAAAAAGCAGCCTTAAATTTGGATGTACGATGCCTGGGAAAGGATAAGGAATCATGACAACGAGTGATAGGAGTATTTTCAGCATGGAGAGCAGAATTTAAATTCAAAAGACTGCGGAGGTATCGAGGAATGCCTGAGCGCAAAAGACGAAACACAAGACAGCACAAGTGGAGGACAAAACGCTGATGAACTTTTAGCCAGGAACGCAAAAAACTAGGGGATATATGATCGTATTTACGAACGTTGTACGAGAAACGAAGGCATGAATTCTGTATACGCTGAATACGGGTAAGGAGTTTATGAGACAGAGCCGGAATGTAAATCACGTCAGCGTAGTCAAATAAGGAGATTACAAGCATTTGGGATACAAGGAACTTCTGTGAAGTTGAGAGAATATGCCGGAAAGGGTATAATAGATGAAGACGTACGAAGGCTGCACTTCACCAGAACATGCTCGCCAAAAGACCAGGAGGAGTCAAAATGCACACCAAGTATTTTAATGGATGAAGAGCGAAAAATTTGAGATTGGTTGAGGAAAATATTAAAAGAAGAGAGGTGGGATAGTAAGTAGGGTGATTCTGTCACAATCAACGAGGACTTAGAGGGGTTAAGATGAAGTGCATTTGAGGAGGCCCATTCAGCAATCAAGCAGAGATCCTGATTTATGTCAGTTACAGCGGTAGAAGCGTTAGTTAGTTGAAAAGAATATAGAAGAACAACGTCATCAGCATACATGAACAATTCAGATTTGAGCAGGACAGAGGCGAGGTCAGCTGTGAAAAGAGTGAAAAGCAGGGGACCAAGAATGGAACCTTGTGGAACACCAGATGGAATCTTACGATAGCGGGAGAAGGAAGGAGAAGGATTATAAAGAAGGACACATTGAGAGCGATTTGTAAGGAAAGAGCATAGAAAGGATAAAGAGCAGCTAGAGAGACCAACAGCGGAAAGTTTCAGAAGAAGCAATTCATGATTGACCGTGTCGAATGCCCTTGAAAAATCAAGGGCGATAATAGACGTTAATTTTCCCGAATCAAAACTATTCAACACCGTATTTGATAAGTGTAGTAACTCAGTAGTGGTGCTGTGAGAATTGCGAAAACCGGACTGACAATCAGGAATTGCATTGGATTTCCTGAGGAAATCATTTAGTTGGTTAAAAAACATACACGTTCCAGTAACTTAGACAAAAAAGGAGGGATAGATATAGGACGAAAGGAGGAGGGGGAAGAGGGGTTATTGGTTTTAGGGATCGAAATCACCACTGATTTCTTCCAGGCTGTGGCGAAAGTATTAAAGGACAATGAATAATTAAGTACATGTAGTAAAGGAGCAAGACATTGTGGAAGACATAGAAGGAGCATAT
>NW_017297703.1:40870-43461 GCF_001594075.2 Trachymyrmex cornetzi | reverse complement strand
CCCGACGAACAGCCGCAGCAGTGGCGTTACGAATATCTTTATATCGGGTCCAGTCGGCACTGGATCGAATACTCCGAAATCTATTAAGCGCTCGAGATTTAAGAGCGATTAATTTTCTCACTGCAGTGTTTATCCACGGGGAGCGTTATCCACAGGAGGCCTAGATGAGCGACCGCAAGAAATCGGCGCAAGGCGATCGAAAACAGTAAGCAACGCAGACTCGAAAAAAGAGACCATCGCGTCGACGTAAGTAAAGTTAAAGATAGGCGACCAATCGATTCTGGCAAGTTCAGCCTCAATATCACCGGGCGAAATAGATTTTAAATTGCGATATAAAAAGACTCGCGATCGACGCAACGGTCTCCGAAAGCGCAGCACATACCGCACAGTGATCACTGATGGAAAACGCATCGCATGTACAAGTCTCCACGATATCAACGCCAGATGACACAAGAATAAGATCAATTAGCGACTCCGAGGAACACGTTATGCGAGTCGGCGAGTCAACGACCTGTCTGAGCGAGAAAAGAGACATTAATGATTTCATCTGTTTAGTGTCTATATCTGTTTGTGAGAGCATGTTTATGTTAAAGTCCCCCATACAGACAATCAAATCGGAGCAACACGCGACTTCAGACAGGCATGCCTCAAAATGACCAAGATCTGATAGGGGGAGCGGGGAGGGCGATAGACACAGACAACCGCTATTTTTTTACGAATAATATGTAATATAATTCCGACCGTATCAACATGAGATCCTGCAGGATGCGAGATGGAGTGCACCTGGAAAGAGAGTGAGTCACAGATAAGAAGGGCCACCCCACCCCCCCTACTCGCCGTAGGCCTATCATACCGCACAATAGAGTACCCCGGAACAGAGATATCAATCGAATTTACCTCTCTACGAAGCCACGTCTCACTGACAGCAAGCACGTCAGGCTGCCGAACAGCAATAAAATCTCTGATTTGCGTAAGATGTGGAATGAATGATCTGGCGTTAATATGTGCCACGCGTAAAAAACCGAAACCGGCCCCAACGCCGGTACGACGAGAACAAGAAACAGACAAAGAATCAAACGCGAGCGGAGTCAGTCAATCCGAGCGACCATCCGATGAGAGAGCAGACGGGGAGGGGCCAGGGGAACGAGCCCCAAGACCCACCACACGCAACATTTCCTCAGGTGACACATAACGAAACGCCAGCGACCCCTCCGAGACACGAAAATATGTCACGCCACGACGCATCCATACGTAGCCGATGTCATGCAGACGGGCAAGCCGACTTGCCTCACCGAAAACTCGCCTCTCGGCGGCAGTAGCTCTCTCTCGAAGGAACACGCTATCACCAGGCCACGACGGACAAATAAGAGAAGCAACGAGTCTGGCTCGTTGACTCCGAGCCCTCGCCAGGAGCTCATTCCTCCTCGCCACAGTGTTTAGTCGGACAACAAGCGGCCGACTACGAGAGGCGCCCCTCACAGGAATCCGAAATGACGCAACAATCTCTCCAGGCGCAAGCGTCAATCTAAAAACGAAGCCAAAACGGTCATCAAGGCAGCGGTATCCTCCGAAACCGACTCAGGCAGACAAAAGACTATGATTTCGTGGTCCCTGCGTTCTCCCTCCATTCTCTCAACACGCCTAGCCACGACGTCCGACGTCGCCAAAATATCACAGGAAGGGGACACCACCCGGGGGCCAAGATCCATCTCAAGACGAGACAAGCTGTCACCCAGTAACTGCTGTCCGTCCTCCAGCACACTCGCGTCAGACGACAGGACATCCAAAGCCGACGACAGGCCATCAACCTTCCCCTCCACACAGACCAACCGCCGAATGGATGAATCAAGGGCAGCCAACCTGCCGTCCAATGCATCCAGTCCACGCTCAATACGATCGCCAGCTCCAAGTCGAGATTCAAGTCTAGCAATGCGATCATCCAATGATGATAAAACCGATGAGAGAGATACAAGTGCAGCAACCAGGTCAGTCGGTGACACAGCGACCCCAGGAGCTGCCATGGACGAGTCCACCGAGTCAGACACCAGAGAAGAACGTAATCCGGTAACGGATGGAGAAACAGGGACTTCAACAGACCCCACCATCCTCGGAGAAGAAGCTGCAGCTCCAGGCAAAGAGTCCGTGCAATCAGAAACATGACAATTATTATCAGATCCTCAAAATGTGCAGAGGCGCGTTGCACGTGGCAAAAATCGCTTGCATTTAAAACACACCGGCGGACTCATATTTAACGCTTGTACAAATGAATATTTAAATACAACGGTATATTTAGTCCTTGTGTTAAATAATTATTAAATTGCCAATAACACAAGGAAAAATTAAAGGTAACTAAAAAACATTCGCAAAAACAAACAAGAGGCAGAAGTACATTATAACTATATATTACTTACAAAAATCAAAAATTAACGGCCAGTGGCAAATCAATGTACTGCAACAATTAGTGACCTAATTTACACGGAAATATATAATAGAAATCGAAAAGATATAGACACGTTTGTACAGAATAACACATAGAGCTCTCATACAATCCCCTACATCGATCCTACTCGATAATAGAGTCAAAGACTTTC
>NW_017297703.1:40196-40751 GCF_001594075.2 Trachymyrmex cornetzi | reverse complement strand
GTAATAATAAATCAAAGGCTTCTTTCAATATTTAACAAATAATTAAAGAAAAATTGTCAATGTGAGCCAACACAAGATGTACCTTTGTGAAATAACTGTCATATATTATAAATCTAGAATGTAAATTTTCGATACGTTTCGATACCATTATTGTGTCCTCTTTAAATGTAGGAATAATATATTCTAGATGTAGTAAGCGTCCCAATGAAATAAAATAAAGTTGCTTACTATATCTAGAAAATGATTTATACATTTGAAGCAAACACAATAATGATGTCATTATACTTGTGATTTATAATATAATATAAATTATATACAAACTCACCTTTTTAAAAAAAAGGTAAAAAAAGCGCTAAGCGTTGGTGAAATTGGCCCAAATGGTGCTTCTCATAAAGAATCACCATTTGGGCCATTTTCACCAACGCCAATTACATAATCGATCATGAAACTGATAACAAATCACGTTTGCTGTTTAATAGAACTAATGATATGTATCATTTGTATAAAAGATTTGATATCAACAATTGGCGCCAAGTTAAATTCCATGTAATTCGA
>NW_017297703.1:38933-39742 GCF_001594075.2 Trachymyrmex cornetzi | reverse complement strand
AATTCCTCTTAAATGAAATCATTATATCACAATTCATTCAAAGACGTTTCCTCTTCCAACTAAAGTAGTGGTTATTTAATTCTTCAAAATATTATACAAAACATCACAAACTTGCGTTACCTTGCTCAATTTAAATGTTACCACAAAAATTAAAGAATTTACCGTATAAAATGGAAAAATTTAATTTTTTCGAGACGAGTTGCGGCAGATCGAGATTATAGGATCTCAATAACGGCTGAACCGATCGCGTTCTATGTATGCTCAATCGATAGCCACTACACGAATTGTCTCATAAAAGTGCTTTTATTTTTTTTCTACGTGCCCTACGAGCGGAGATATCGCGACGCAAAGTTCCAAACTGCTACTTTTTCTGTCCATTTTTTTTCAGATACGTCGTCCTCATTGTCATTGTCGTTATCGTCGTCGACCAGGAGAAAATGTCCTTCTCGTTTTTTCGACACTAGATGACTTTTGACTTAACCTAGCGATGGCAGCATTGCACATTCGAATGTGATCAACCACACATGACAGCGGTGATAATCAGAGGTGACAACATTGTCACATATACGATGTGACGTGCACGCGGCGCATTATTATTATAATTAATTGAAATTAAAATGAAATTTAATTATTAAAATGAATTAAAATAAAATATTAATTATAATTAAATTAAAATATCGAGATTGTCGTTGAAGATCTAGGTATTTATCGCGTCGAGGAAGAGGGTGTATAGATATTCAGGAATTACGCGTCTAGGTATTCGCCGTCGAGGAATTAAGCGTCTAGATGTTTGTCGTCGAGGAAGTGAG
>NW_017297703.1:37448-38656 GCF_001594075.2 Trachymyrmex cornetzi | reverse complement strand
GTCGAGGAAGTGGGTGTCTAGGTGTTCGCCGTCGAGGAAATGGGTGTCTAAGTGTTCGCCGTCGAGGAAGTGGGCGTCTGGGTGCTCGCTGTCGAAGAAATAAGTGTCTCGGTGTTGTCTAAATGTTCGCCATCGAGGAAGTTGGTGTCTAGGTGTTCGCCATCGAGGAAATGAGTGTCTAGGTGTTCGCCGTCGAGGAAGTGGGTGTCTAGGTGTTCGCCGTCGAGGAAATGGGTGTCTAGGTATTCGCCGTCAAGGAACTTGGTGTCTACGTGTGGCGGTCTTAATACGAAGTTTATCTACGTTGGAGTTTCCTTCTTTACCATCACATGTTTTTATTTATCGTTTTTACACATTTAAATTCACTTTCTTGATTCACTTATTTTATTAGCAAATTCTTTGTCAAAATCAATATTTCTCTGGAAACTGTTTCTTAGCAACACAAATATTTATATAATAAATTATTACAACTCAGACTTGATTTATTGTGGCTGGTTTAGAATTACTTGAACGTAAATTCTTTGAATAAAATCTTTATTCCAAAAGCTGTGAAAGTTATTCGTAAAGAATTAAGGCGCTACAAATTGGTGATCCCGACGTTATCTTCTTGACAACTTTTGAAGAGATCGAGGTCGTAGGATAATATTTTGGAGCGATATCTTCAGATAGATAGTCTGACGTTGGCGAGATCTTGAGTTCACTGAACTTCATATAAAGTGACTCTTCATAATGCCTGTGGATAGGACTCCTGTCAAATCACCTGAAACTCCGACAACAACTCCTGAAGATACTGACGTACCGATCTTTTCTGGAGTAGATTTAGGAGGAGCCAATTTGACGGGTGCTGATCTACTTCAATCCGATGAGTCGAGACAAGTCAATTCCAATGAATTTCACCTTGTAAAATTACCAATTTTCTGGCACAAGCATCCGAAACTCTGGTTTGCTCAATTAGAGAGCGAATTTCTAGTATATAGAATCCGTTCAGATGAAATTAAATTCAGCTCGATTCTTAGACACTTGGATGAAAAGGCGCTTTTAACTGTTTCCGACATTGTTGAAAATGCTCCTGAAAGAGATAAATATATCACTTTAAAGACTGCTCTAATTAATCGTTTTACTGATTCCGAAGAAAAACGTCTTAGACAGCTTTTAGCAGGAATTGAACTTAACGACAAGAAGCCTTCAGATTTATTACGCGAGATTAA
>NW_017297703.1:33636-37363 GCF_001594075.2 Trachymyrmex cornetzi | reverse complement strand
CACTTGCAGTTGTGGAGGATGTTCCATTAATCAAGTTAGCTGAACTAGCAGATAAAATTTTAGAACGTGACAATAATCAGTTGCCATTTAGCCAATCGGTTGCTAAAACTGACACTGTAACGCCTAATGTAGCTGAATTAGAACGAAGAATTTCAGCTCTTGAATTTAAACGCTCACGTAGCATGTCTCGGTCTAATTTTCACCGAAAGAAGAATTTTAGATCCAAGTCAAGGGATGTAGCTGATAAATCTAACTCGACAATTTGTTATTATCATAGGAGATTTGGTGCAAAAGCTATTAAATGTACTATACCTTGTTCTATGTCCAAAACTTTAATCCTCACTGATAAACAGGAAAACTAAGTTTGCCGTTGGATGTCAAGCCGTCAGACAACGGGTATATTAATAATCGCCTCATTTTCTCTGACAAGTCTTCTGGATTACATTTTTTAGTGGATACAGGAGCAGATATTTCGCTTATCCCAAGAAGGTTTTGCCCAAAGTCGTCGCCAACCTCTGTTAAACTTTTTGCTGCTAATGGATCTGTAATAAATACTTATGGTTACAAGTTGTTAACTTTAAATCTTGGTCTGCGAAGAGCTTTTAGATGGAAATTTTGCATTGCAGACGTGTCACATCCTATTTTAGGTGCAGATTTTCTTCTCAGTCATTTTGGCTTACTTATAGACGTAAGAAATAAACGTCTTATTGACAATATTACGGGTTTATCACATCATGGAAGATTTTCGGTAGTCAATCATTTTACTATTTGTACAACTTCACCGAATTCTATTTATACAAGACTTTTAGCGGAATTTCCGAAACTTACATGATTTATGGCGACCACTACCTTTAAAAACCATTTTGTAGAACATCATATTTTAACAGAAGGTCAGCCGATATTTTCTTCCTCTAGACGATTGTCTCCGGAAAAATTAAAATTCGCTAAAGCCGAATTTACATTTTTAATGGAACAAGGCATTTGTCGACCTTCAAGCAGTACTTGGGCAGCTCCTCTCCACATGGTTCCTAAACAAGAAAACTCATGGAGATTGTGTGGTGATTATCGTGCTTTAAATGCAGCCACTGTCCCGGATAGATGTCCTTTGCCACATATCCAAGATTTTACATCTAGTCTACATGGTAAAAGCATTTTCTCCAAAATTGATCTTATTAAGGCATATTATCAAGTCCCGGTAGCGAAACAAGATATTCATAAAACCGCAGTTACAACTCCATTTGGCTTATTTGAATTTGTGGTAATGCCTTTTGGTTTACGCAATGCTGCTCAGACTTTCTAACGCTTAATGAATAATATGTTAAGTGGTTTGTGGAATTCTGTTTTTGCTACCTAGATGACATTCTGATTGCATCTTCTAATGAGGAAGAACATCTTAAACACTTACGTGTTATCTTTGAACATCTTCAACATTTTGGTCTAACGATCAATGTCTCTAAATGTCTGTTCGGAGCATCAGAAATCCCTTTTCTCGGATATTTAGTTTCTAGTCAGGGAATCAAGCCGACAGCTGAAAAAGTTAAGACAATTATTGATTACAAGAAACCCACTACTCTTCTGGAATTGAGACGATTTTTAGGCATTATCAATAATTACAGAAGATGTCTTAAAAATGCAGCCAAAAATCAAGTGTTGCTTACTGAATTTCTCAAAGATAGCAGAAAACGTGATAGAAGACTGGTCCCGTGGACTCCGGAAGCAGAAGAAGCTTTTAGGAATTGTAAAGAAGAACTTTTGAAGATTACAACTTTAACTCATCCAGCACCATCAGTTCCTCTGGTTTTAACTTGTGATGCTTCAGATTTCGCGGTCGGTGCTTCTCTGGAGCAGATAGTTGATAAGGACATTAAACCTATTGCTTTCTTTTCAAGAAAATTAAATTCCTCTCAACAATCTTATAGTGCTTATGATAGAGAACTTTTGGGAATTTATTTAGCGATTAAACATTTTAGGTACATACTTGATGGACGCAGATTCATTATCAGAAAGGATCATAAACCATTGATTTATGCCTTTCGACAGAAGCCAGATAAAGCTTTGCCACGACAGATTCGTCAACTTGATTTTATTGCTCAATTTTCCACTGATATTGAACATATTTCAGGTAAACAGAATTCCGTGGCAGATGCATTATCAAGAATTGATTCTATTACAATGCCAGTTATAGTTTCATTGGAGGAACTGACTGAAGCACAATTAGATGATATGGAGTTAAAAACTTTACTCAAGGAAGGATCAACTCTCAAATTACAAAAATTTGTACTTATGGGTTCTACTGCTCCTATTTTCTGCGATTGTTCTACTGAATGTATCCGTCCTTATGTCCCTTATTGACTTCGAAGACGAATTTTCGATATTGTTCATCGTTTGTCTCATCCAGGTATCAAGTCCACTTGTAAATCTATTCTGCAGAAGTTTATTTGGCCTTCTTTAAGAAAAGACATTAAAGAGTGGTGTAGAACGTGTTTACCTTGTCAACGTGCAAAGATTCAAAGACACACCAAAAATTTACCTTTCAAGATTAATGTAACAGATCAACGGTTTCAACACGTGCATCTTGATCTTATCGGACTTCCACCTTGACACTTCCACCTTGCAAACAATTTCGTTATTGCTTGACGATGATTGACAGGTTTTCAAGATGGCCTGAAGCAATTCCTCTGGAAGAAATCTCTGCTGATACTGTCTCTACAGCCTTCTATACCCACTGGGTTTCAAGATTTGGTGCTTCATACTATTTCTACTGACCAAGGTCCGCAATTCGAAGCTACTTTATTTAAAACTCTCACCAACTTGATTGAATGCAATCGAATTAGAACTTCTGCGTGCCATCCTGCTTCCAACGGAATATTAAAGCGTTGGCATCGTACCTTGAAGCTATCATGTGTCACGAAAATCATAATTGGTTGGAGGTTCTTCCAACTGTTCTATTAGGACTACGTACTTGTTTTAAAGAAGATTTAAAATCATCTCCTGCTGAGATGTTGTATGGGTCAAGTTTACGGATTCCAGGAGAATTTTTTTCTTGAAGAGGACCCTCCTGCAGATCCTGAAATATTTATAGAAAAACACAGAATTACCATAAGAAATATTAAGTCAAGACCTACTTCACATCGTTGTAACAAAACCCCCTCTTATCATAAAAATCTCTTTGATTGTACTCACGTTTGGTTAGAGATGATTCTGTTCGCAAAGGCCTTCAACCTCCATATTCCGGACCATTTCGTATAATTAAGCGGATCAATGACTATTTATTAACTATCGATTTTGCAGGGAGATCTGTTAACATTTCAACCGAACGTCTGAAACCAGCCTTTTTACCTAAAGATTCCGTTTCCACTATACCAACTTTGCCGCCTTCTACTTCAACCTCATCTCTACCAACTTTGTCTTCGACACCACAATCAACTTAGAAAACTTTGAGGACTTATCCTGGTTCGAAGAAAAAGGTTCAGTTCGCAACGTAACCGTCGCTGGTGGGGGAGTATTGTGGCAGTCTTAATACGAAGTTTATCTACGTTGGAGTTTCCTTCTTTACCATCGCATGTTTTTATATTTATCGTTTTTACACATTTAAATTCACTTTCTTGATTCACTTATTTTATTAGCAAATTCTTTGTCAAAATCAATATTTCTCTGGAAACTGTTTCTTAGCAACACAAATATTTATATAATAAATTATTACAACTCAGACTTGATTTATTGTGGC
>NW_017297703.1:28947-33329 GCF_001594075.2 Trachymyrmex cornetzi | reverse complement strand
CGATTTCGGTAGATTCGGAATAAAACGCTTGATCTTGTAGTGCATCCTGATTGCGGGTGATTGCGAGTTATTATCTAAGGTCTCAGTTGAAAATTAAATATCTACATATTATGTTAATTATTTTTTTATTTTAATTTCTTTATTACATTTGCTATCATAAATACATAACATCATAACATCCCGGGATACAACATGCTCGCACCATCTTATTAAGTTCTAATATTACAATATTACTATATCAGTTGTTTATACAAAATTATTGTGTAGTTTTTTTTACTGTATACCCACGTGTATTGTTCGTGATCGCTCTATGGAGAGAGAGGGAGGAAGAGGGAGATAGAGACACAGAATACACTTAAACAGACTCTTAGAGACATTTAAACCGAGACCTCGAGTCGTCCAGATTACCCTAGATCAGATTACTGCAGATTACCGAGAGATTACTGAATACGAATCAATGCGAATTGATGCGAATCGTTGAATACACGCAAACACACGTGAACACCTTGTGGATAACGCGTCCATATTGATTTTAACAGCCATATTGAATATTAGTTCCATATTTCCGGGTGACATAAGGTGAGGGCACCACTAACGGTGGTACCAGCAGTTACGAGGCCCTGGGTGTACGCCGTCGAGGAAGTTGGTGTCTAGGTGTTTGCCATCGAGGAAATGTGTGTCTAGGTGATCGCCGTCGAGGAAGTGGGTGTCTAGGTGTTCACCATCGAGGAAATGAGTGTCTAGGTGTTCGTCGTCGAGGAAGTAGGTGTCTAGGTGTTCGCTGTCGAGGAAATGGGTGTCTAGGTGTTCGCTATTGAAGAAATGAGTGTCTAGGTGTTCGCTGTTGATGAAGTGGGTGTCTAGGTATTCGCTTTCGAGGAAGTGGGTATCAAAGTGTTCACCTTCAAGATAGTGGGTATCTAGGTGTTTGTCTTCGAGGAAATGGGTGTCTAGGTGTTCGCCTCTCATTCTGACAGCTTTGACCCTAGATTGCAAGAAGTAAATGTGGCATTTAATATTAACCGTTAAACTATTCAGGTTAGAATCTGTCACATCGATGGAACAGAGGAACACGTATGAACACGTGAGGCTAGAATAAATATTCTCTGCTGTTCAATTAATATTATCTTATAAAATTTGTAATTCAATTAATACATGATCGTATACAAACTTACCTTTTTAAAAAAAGGTAAAAAAAGCGCTAAGCGTGCATGTTTCTCGTGTAGAACCACCATTTGGGCCGGTTTCACCAACGCCAATTATTTAATCAGCCGTGGAACTGATGACTAATCGCGTTTGCTGTTTAGTAGAATTGAGCACTTACGGTTGACAGTGAATCACCGATTAGGGTTAATCGAGTTGATGTTTTTTCTTCAAGGATATTCTTATAATGATATGTATCATTCCTATAAAAGATTTGATATTAACGAAACTGGCACCAAATTAAATTCCATGTAATTCGTGCAGATACCAAATTATATAAATATATAATATTAACTTTAATGATATCCCTCCTATAAAAGATTTGATATCAAGAACTGGCGCAAAGTTAAATCCTATTTCTCTTTCTCTCTTTATACCATGTCAAATTATTAATCGTATGATATGTATCATTTGTATAAAAGAATTGATATCAACAACTGTGGCGCCAAGTTAAATTCGCGACTATCGAAATGAAAAGTAAAACTCAAGTGATACTATCTTTATTATTTACTTAATTAAAATGGTACTATCTTTAATTTTTATGCAACGAAACCTAAGTATACACTTATAGAAGAATCTTCCTACTCCAATCCAAATGGTTTAATTCTTCTTAAATGAAATTATTATATCACATTTTATTCAAAAACAAATATTTTTCGCAATAAGTTCTTTACTAAATTAATTTAGGGGGGATTATTTCATATAGGAATGTCCGAATGTTTTGCGCCTCATCGTATTTATATTATTAACATCTCAGATTGATTATGGTTAACGTTCGAACGGCGCACAATCACATCTTAGATAATTAAATTTAAAAATTAAGAATTTGTATTGTATTTATAATATCTAACTTTAACACCGATTATTGGCGTTTCTTGATATTTATCAATAGTAAATGTTCAAATATTGTTTAAATTGTCAAGGATAATTTTCAATAATTTTTTACTCAAATATTATCAACTTTACAGAAAAACTGCAAGAGACAAAAATTATTTATTTTCTTCTCATAAAGTTCTAAGATTTTTTTCAGAATTTTTTATTAACTTTTAAGAACTGCATTTTCTTATTTTTACTAACATGAGAAAATACGGTATTAAAATATTCTGAAAAAATTCTGAAAAAATTTTCAGAACTTTACGGGAAGAAAATAAATAATTTTTGTCTCTTACAGTTTTTCTGTAAAGTTAATAGTATTTGAGTAAAAAATTATTTAAAACCAACATTTTGCAATCTTTAGTAATTAATATCCTGTTAACTATATTGCGAAAATTGCAAAATGATAGAGGACTTTTCGACTCAGTTTAGTCCACTGTATCTACACTAAAGTGATTGGCAAAAAAGGTCGGGACACTCTGTATGTTATCTAGAATGTCTCCATGCCTCTTGATACACGCGGAGCGGCCGAGAGAACATATTTCGGTCGCTTGAGTGAAGCTACAAAAGCGAAGGCAGGTTCTCTCTCGCTCTCAGCGCGCCGACAAGGCCAAACAATGAAAACGAGTGCGAATAGGTCGACGATATAGTCGGCACGCTTCTAACTACCAAGTCACACGGACACGGGCTCGTGCTTGTGTTGCTATCGGTTGTGCCAGGCCGCCGCCTGATGGCGTTAGTCTCGATGTCGTAAACCGTCACTGGTCTGGCATCCCTGCTTCCATTGTTCTTTCGACAACGTTTCCATTGGGACATTAGCGGATACAAAATTTTTCACGCGGTGCGCCAAGTCTTAGAGTTGTCGCGCGAACCACGCGACGCAATCTTTATCGCGACGGAACTGATACGATGATAACGCGTCGTCGTACGAGCAACGCACGTAATAGCCCATCCTACATATCTCGTGCTGTTAATATGTGTACGACGACGCATCTTTCTTTTCGGGTTTTGTCTTCTGCAGAACGCACTCCAAGTCGGCGTAGACGGGACGCGTTCCTTGTTACTATAGCTTCCAAATTTGAGCCACTTGTCGTCCTCGCTCGAATGGCACAATTGTTGATTTTTCCGCAGTCCATTACGTGCGACTGCAACTTTTCGTTCGTACTGAAGTAGTACAAGCAGCTGGAAAAAAAAACAAAAATTATTTTTATTATTATTATTTATTACTAAGAAGGAAAATTATATTTTTTTTTATGTGTACTTACCGGTAGAGCTGTGCGCCGATTTTATAAATATCGACGGCGGGCGCCGGTTGTTCTTGTCCACGGCGACGGCGGCGTTATATACTTACCAGGTATGCAAATATGAAACCGGAATTTTTTAATAGAAAATACACGTTTATTGCATGAAAATGATAAAAAATATTTTATTCGAAGTATTACCCATCGCTAGTTATACATTTTTCCCACCTGTCTGACAATTTGTGGAAGCCACGCCAAAAAAATTGTTGCTCTTTTCAGCCAAACTAGTCATCTAGCCATTTTCGTACATCTTCGTAAGAAGTGAAGCGCTGCTAAGCAAGTGCGTGTCCCATCGATGCAAATAAGTAGTAATCGGATGGAGCCAAGTCTGGTGAGTAAGCCATATGCGAAAGTATTTCCCAACCAAACGCCTCAATCATTTCCTTGACCAGTTTTGCTGTGTATGATGGTGCATTATCATGAAGCAAAATCACTTTGTGTAGCCTTTTTAATATTCCGGTCGTTTTTCACGTAAAGCTTGATTCAAATTGATCATTTGTTGTCGATAGCGTTTAGTATTAATGGTTTCGCCAGGTTTTAGGAGCTCATAATAGATCACACCTTTCTGATCCCACCAAACACAGAGCATTGTCTTCCGTCCATAGCGATTTGGCCTTGCAGTCGATGTCGATGGTTCGCCTGGAGTTACCCATGATCTTTTACGCTTAGGATTCTCAAAATATATCCACTTTTCATCGCCAGTCATCACAATTCGATGGAAAATTGACTTTCTTTTGTACCTGGCGAGCAGCATTTCGCAAGTGGTTTTTCGGTTTTCCTACTGTCTTTTATTCAGTTCATGTGGAACCCATTTTCCCATCTTCTGGATCTTTCCCATGGATTTCGAACGTATGAAGACGGCTTCTCGTGTCACATTCAATTGATCCGCGAATTGTTGTTGAGTTTGAGCGTCATCTTCATCCAACAATGCTTGCAATTCGCTATCTTCAAACTTTTTCGGTGGTTTTCCACATTCTTCGTTTCTCACGTCAAAATCGCCACTTT
>NW_017297703.1:22074-28841 GCF_001594075.2 Trachymyrmex cornetzi | reverse complement strand
ATTCGACATGTTCAACGCTATTACAAACTATACTGTTGTATGAAACTTGTATTGTTGTGAGTTGAAAATCTTTGTCAGATGTCAGAATAAGGAAATGGCATCAATGACGCGGTCTGACGGCAACTACATTGACAGCCATGGCCATCTATTGGTAAATTCCAATTTCATATTTACAAACCTGGTATATATAAAAAAAAAATATATATAGAAAATTAAGAGTGTGAGTGTCAAATCAAAAGTTGTACTCTTAAAATTATATGTAAATATACAACTTTTATTCATATTATTGTAGCATATCCCTTATGGAAAAAATGACTGAAAATTTCAAAAAAACACTGAAAATTAGGTTTTAACACTCAACTTTGAGTGCTAATACCTAATTTTCAGTGTTTCTTCGAAATTTTCAGTGTCTTTTTCCATAAGGGATGTAGCTATGTAGGAAATACAGATGAAGTTTACTTATCAGCTATAAGCATCGCATAGTATTTGTTTATATAGTTCGTAGTTATCATGAATAAATATTTGTTAACTGTACTTGGACATACGCTTGATTTTTTTGTTGTTTATTAACAAGCCAGCAATGGTAAATACCCGTTCACTTGGCGTTGATGTTGCATCAGGTATACATAATACTTTTTTTGCCACTTTATACAACGTAGGCATCATGTTTCCTATTTCTTCAGAAGTCTGAAATACTTTTAAAAGGTGCATGTTTGCTAAATAAAATGATTTAGCACGATTCGCACGGCGCAGCATGACTATCAAAATGTTCGGCGGCGGTGGCGTATCTAGTTCCACCGGCGGTGGCGGCGTGGCTCGGCGGCGCACAGCTCTACTTACCAGTCACACAAAAATTTCTTGTGCTGCTTTTTCGAGAGTTGCGAGCTTACAAGACGGTACAGATTTTTTATTCACGCAAAATGGCTGAGACTGTCGTTGTGTGGATCTTGCAGATACAGCATGTTGATGTGTTTCTCCTTCTTGTCGTCGGTGAGCCGTAGAGGAAGGACTTGTTTGTTCTCGATGCCGTACACATTGGTCGACATGTCGTTTAATTGTCCGAATTATTTAATGTCTTTTAATGTCATTGGAAATTCGATATCAGCGAGATTTAACATTGTCCTATAATGCGGATACGATTCCCGATCCGCATGTTTTTCAGCTGGATATAGAGCGGCGACCACCGAATCACGCGAAGCACGCATTGTCTGCCGTACGCACACTGATCACCACTCGTTTTATTGCTATTTCATGCGGCACTTCAATGTGGCATCCCGCGCGCATTGGATTTATTTTATTCATGTTAACAGTCACATTGAAGATTCGCGACAGCGCCCACCCGCTGTCGCGTTCCTGAAACTCTTCGAGCGACCTCGACGTGGGCTCGATGACGTGCCGCTGGTACCACTCACGCAAATCGGTGCATCGGTATATCTCAATGATTTTCGTGTTTGTATTCTTAATATCACGTTTGTTGTTCGCAAATTCGCCGTTGAACGCGGTGTTCACTTTCACACTGCCGTGTTTTTTTATAGCGTCTCGCACACGCTCAAGCACTATTTCTCTTGCGTCTTCCAAAAACCGCTGCGGCTCGACGTGATTAGAATTTATTACAGCGCCCGTCAATAACTTTTCAAACGCAGCATCAATCTCTCTTTACACGAGAGATCTTTCGTCACCACTCGCGTACTCACCACTCGCGTACTCGCCACCAACGTGTACGAAACGTTGCTCCAATTATGTCTTTGCACCGGCGAGTCGCGCGATCTTCGCCACCACGGATTGTCTGTGTCCAACGACGAGGCGCGGACGCTTGGCACGACAAAGTTCTTCGAGCTGCTCGATGCACTCGTCGCATCTTTACAGCCACGCGAAACACTCCACCAGAGTAGTGACCTGGCCGCACTGCCGCCAACAATTCGCGTTCCACTCGCTGGTGATTTTTCATGTTTTTTCTTTAGTCTGTTGTATCTTTGGGTGAAGGATACAGGTAGGGGATTCACCGAGGACCAGGACATACAAATAAACCACCAAATTAACACTTTAATAATTAGTAAATTAACACACAAATTAACACTTTAATAATTAGTAAATTTAGTAAATTCTTACAATCTCACAATTAAATATTATATATTACAAGATTTAGTTACTTTACGTGTACTTCGCAATTACGTATCGGCCCGATTTTGGTTTAGGTGATAAATTAGCGTTGATTTTATGAATCGGTCAACTTATGTTTTATACGCGTGAGCTGTTGACGTACGGGCGTCATCTCGGATAACAGCTGATAGTATGGTATACATTGGGACTCTGCAATTCGTGCAAGATCGACCGCCTAGCGCATCAATATAATCAATGACGTGCTTCTTTACAAGATACATTCCCACAACGTCAGTGTCAGCTAAACGGATCATGCATGCTGCACATACAGTTAAAGCACCACCCGTTGCATAGTAACACTTGATCATGCAGTAGTAGTAAGTGGGCAGCTATGGGCCGTCAAAACATACCCCCTCCACTAGACCTCCGGCGCCAGGTGGGCGTGGCCTAGACAGGTCTGTCTGGGGAAATGCTCTGATTGGCCAGTGACGTGAGGGTGGGATAACGAGGTAATTAAATGTCGCGTTTTGATTGGCTCGGTCCATAGCTGCCCACACGCTGATTGGCTCGGTCCATAGCTGCCCGCGCGACGATTGGAGAAGGCAGGGGTGTCGGCAGAGAAGAATACCACGATAAAATGGTGGATGGCAAAAACCGAGGAAAAATGAGACCGAGAACTTTGTTCGTTATGGGGGGGGGGAGAGGGGGAAGGTACGGTCAGCGAACATGAATAGCACACAGCTTTTGTCTTGCAGACCATTTTTTTGCTGCAGCGGCTCGATGTCTCCAACGTGTTGGCGTCTTAGTAAAAGGGTTTTTTTCTTATTATTTATGATGAGAACTTTTACGAGAATTTTCGGGAGACTCTTGCTTTCAATAGGGAGAAAGGGGAGGTAAAACAGGAATGAACAAGTTTGTGCCGGTATGCGTCGTCTTCTTCTTATCTGCTGTGTTGATTTAGAGAATAAGTTCTTTCTGTATTCTACGACGGAGAAGCTTTTTAATAGGACAAAAATCTATCTTATTTAAACCTGAAATGTTGGGAACACGAGGATACGTAATTGAAATAGTCAAGAATTTAAGATACAAAGAATTTGTTTATGGATATTTTTTTTGTGATACTCCATTAATGAATGATTTATTACATAAAAAATATGATATATAAATCATAATCCACGGTTGGTTAAAGCTATGTTAACAATTTCATTGAATTTTAGGTCGGTTGATTCTAAAAACAATATATTAAAGTATGTTTCTACAGAGCGTTCTCACAGAGCGTTCAATAGCTTTTTTGTTGCCTCGGAAAACGAGATTGATGATTTCAGCGTCGATAAAGAAATTAGTCAGAAGTTCTATCTCCTTGATCAAATATCGTGCGCACTCGTTAACGTTGTCGATAATAGACATTAGCTGGTTTACATGCGCATCGACACATTTGATTACTCTCTCCATTCCTTGAAATGTATCTTGTTGCATTACAATCGCGACAGAGTAAGATTTTCTTTTCTTCGTCGGTGGTTGTGCTGACTCTTCCTGTGTATTTGCGGATGAAACTCCCTTTGGAACATTTTCATTTTCCTTGTGCGTCACCAGAATAGCTTTCGCACCGTAGGCGGAGGTGAAGCTAACGAATATGTTTGCAAATGAGATAGGACTTACTTTGGCTTTGTTGCTTTCACTTAGGTACATGCTCATGAGTCCCATATTCTCTTGAAATTGTTTGCACGTGTTCGAATCGAAGGTGATTCCTTCTGCGTAATTGCCAGTCAAATTGACGATAGGTTCGAAGATTCCTTCCTTCGTTGATTGTAATCCCACTTGTAATTTCTTCGTATGAGAAGAGTTGAGTGTAGTCGTAGAAAGTAACAAATATTGTTGCATATTTCGTTCAGTAATTTTGTGTATCACACGCGGATTAACTGACACTGAGGGATTTCCGATTTCTTGTCTTCCAGTCGTGTCTCTTCGCGTGAAAACTTTGGACGAATGTTCACTCGAATGAAGAAAAACTAGGAGAGACGATTCCGAAGTAGACGCTTCGAACAACGAGACTCGAATGAAGCAGCGTAACACTATGAGAAGCAATCTCTGCGCTTATATATGCTTTTCGAAAATTAATGAAAACCTGCGTGCGCATAAAGTTTGTTTAAATTACCCCTTCCCTAGAAGAATCTAGAAATACTACGACGTTATGACGTAGTTACTTTTTAGGAAAGAATTTTCTCGAAGTTATAAAACGGAAATATTTCATGTTCGAACGTGTCATAAATGTGTTCGAACACGTAAAAATTGAATATATTGTCAAGAATATTCGTTTATAAAGAAGCAATAAATTAAAAAAATTTTTCGAGATAAAGGAAAATATTCTGACATAAAATTTATAAAAATTTTATGATTAATAAATTATAGAAATATTTCTCGCTGATACTAAGGGTACGTATGAAAAAATAAAAGTTTAACTGTCCAAAACCAATTTATGATTTAAATAAATTCGTTTTCTAAGAAAATAGAAACATTTTCACTAAAGAAAAATTATTCGGTTTCTGTGGTAAAACTTTTTTTCAGAATAAATAAAAATAAGTCTTAGTTATACAATATTGAACAAGAGAAAAACATTTAGTGGAGAACGATATGTTTGCAGAGTGCACGATTTTTCTTTCTTACAACAAAAAGTATAAGAAAGGACAACTAACAAAAATTCAAGCGATTTATGAATTTTCTTTATTGAATAATTTATTTTTTGCTTGTCGTACAGTAATAGTACGTTAGGACCCTTTCAATTAAAAAACGTGACAAAAATGTAAAGGTTAAATTAGATACGCGATAGGTTAACCTAAGGAAAGAATACCATAGTGTGACAAAAACTTTTCCAAATTAATAACGGGGATCAGAGCAAAGGGTTACTTTTTAGGAAAGAATTTTCTCAAAATTACAAAACGGAAATATTTCAGTGTTCGAACGTGTCATAAATATGTTCGAATTCGTAAAAACTGAATATATTGTCAAAAATATTCGTTTATAAAGAACCAATAAATTAAAAATAAATTTTTCGAGATAAAGGAACATATTCTGACACTTGATTTACAAAAATTTTCCAAAGGTAAGTGATGGTGGAGAGATGCTTTCAAAATGATCACACAAAAAAGGGTGTAATTCGCCAAAGGTCTAAAATATGATGGATGTAACTAAAAAAATTTTTATCAACTCTCACTCTGTGAACTTTTCAAGAAAATCATGTAAAAGGAAGGAAACTGGGGAACCAATCGGTAAAATTATCAAAATTTACTAGTCGATGACATAACCAGAAATTTTCACCGATTCTGCCTTTTGGGAGGGGGAACTTTTTTGAATATTATTGGTGTATAAATAGTGCGTAGTGAGAAAGTTAAGGGCTATTTCTACGTCGAGACTCTGATAAGAGTTGTTTTGCGCTAGAAATTTTAAAGTATCGAAGTTTCGTGAACAGTAAAAATGGCGCTTCGCGAATTACTTACGAAATTAGTCACCAACGCTTGCAACTTAAACGGAAAGTTAGTGGCAGTTAATTATCTGTCAAAGTTGACAGATAATGACGAAACTAACTATTCGGTTTTCGGAGATTTCGCGGGGAGGTGCTCCAGTACATTACTTTGTATTATGTACAAGCTGGGGCATAGTGGCGATGATGTGAGATTGAGGAGTATCATCTCGGGACATTTGGAAGTGCGTGACTTCCATGACCACGAAGAAGATGATGTCGGAGGCTACATAGCCGACTTCAAGCGACGCGTTGCAGTAAGAGGTAAGCAGTAATATAACTTTTAAAAAGTCAAATATAAAATTTCACTAAAAATTTGCTTCATTAAATTTTAATATTTCATAGAACCAAACTGTATTGTAGGGCGTGCGATTCCACATCGACGGGGACGTCCGATAAGTCGTCTCAGTTTGAGACGACGACGACCTGCTGCAGAAGCGCTCGATGAAGTCGTACCAGCACGTAAGTTGGAAAATAATAAAAATTAATCAGAAATAAAATTAAAAATTAAATTATTTATTTCGTCTATTAAAATATCAAATTTTCTAGGAATAGCACGAATCGAGGCCATACGGGATATTCCACGTAATGAGCGGAATATACCCGTGATCATATTATCATCCGGTAAGTCGAATTTTTAAAACATATCTCCCTATAAAATCAATTTTTATGTGATTAGAAATATAATATTAATGAAAAAATATAATTTTTGTTTTAGATAATGATTCGCAGGAAATCGCAGCTTTTCGTGCGCCCAGTCCAGCTGAAGAAGAATACCATGATATTTCGCCACGAGGTAAGTTTTAAATAGTTGGCAAAAAATCCCATAGCAAGTTTATATATAATATATATAATATATAATAACGAAATGTTACTTTACAGCGCGTGAAAATGAAGAAGAAGAGAGTGAAGAAGAAGAAGAAGAACAGGATGAGCAGGAAGAAGCTGCAGAGGAAGAGGCAGAGGAGGAAGAAGAGGAGGAGGAGGAGGAGGAAAAGAATAACAGTAACACCTCCGAAAACAGAGATAGCTCTGAGGTAGAAGAAGAAGAAGAAGAAGAAGAACAGACTCAAGAAGCTGTTGAGCGAGGAGAAGACATTGCTGAGAGAGAGGAGGAGGAGGAGGAGGAGGAAGAGGAAGATGTTAGAGA
>NW_017297703.1:16880-22024 GCF_001594075.2 Trachymyrmex cornetzi | reverse complement strand
TGTGTGTGTGTGTGTGTGTGTGTGTGTGTGTGTGTGTGTGTGTGTTGTGTGAAGGTAATAGTGTTCTATACTAAATCTTTTAATTTATTTTCACCGTAATGTATTTTAATGTATGAACTTTTTATTAGATATTTCATACACGCCGGTATCGAGTGGATCGAATCATTAAAAATAATATTCGAAAGCCGGATAATTTCGCGTAACTGAATAAAGCAACTAAAGGTGAGTTGCCTTAGTATGCTAAATATAGTCGCTATATCGGGGGTGTGATAAAAGGTCTGTTCGCGATGTTTTCAATTTTCACACACTCAATATCTTCATTTTTTCCTCTTCATTATCCGGTTGCACATTTAAAAATAAATAAAACTTTATAACGTCGTTGTAGTTATAAAATTTTGGAATTAAAAGCATCGCAATCAGTTCTAATATTCTAACATAATTTATTCTATTCATATCGAAATATATATAACAAAATTTTCTTAATCTTTCAGTACAAACTGGTGGTGGTGGTGGTGGTGATGGTAGCGGCAATGCTAACGTTGTTTCGGCAAACGAGAGGGATGAAAACCCTGTAAACAATTTGGAGTAGCATCACCAACAGCAGCCTCATCAACACCAGCAACATCAACATCAACAACAGCAGCATCAGCGACAACATGAGGATGGCGATAATTTTAATTTCGTAGATTTACGGACGGCAAACTCGCGACGCTTTAGAAATTTCGGCATGCTCGGGAGAGAGGCTAGTTTCGTGATACGTCCAAAACCCGAAGGTGAGGATACCGTTCGCTGGCTAGAAAACGCGTTCCGCGAAATCTACGCGTATGCAATACGTTCGTGCGAATCGGGCGATTACGTGGGTTTATCGTTCGATTCGCCGAATTTAACGCATGGTCCGGCAGGACTATCGTTTTGTCCGATGCGCGATTTAATTTCCGAGGACATATGGCGACTCGTGAGTTCAGTAGCTCAAAGTGCCGGAGGGCTCGGTATCACGGAAAATTTCGATGTACGCGTTTTTAACGTTGCGGCACCTGCGGGACGTGGTGGTAGAGCAAATCGACTAATACGCGAAGACGAAGCAAAACGCTCGATTTTGCAATTAAATAATTCTGATAATTTGTGTTTTCCACGTTCCCTCGTAGGGACACGAGCACATTGTGAACGAGGAAGTCTACGTATGGGTGAACTCCATGAAAAATGGAATTGCATAAGACGACAGAGCTCCTCGTTACAATCCGAATTAGGAAAAGAACTAACAAGGAACGCTGGCGTCACAATTCTCGAGCAGGGACGCGATATGCGTGAAATCGAGCGTTTTCAACGTTACCTCGCTGCCGAAACTATAGCAATAATTGTGTTCAATTTTAGTACTTTCGGGCGCGGTGAGAATCCAGTATATGACGGTTGCACGTTACTTGACTCTCTAGGACGCGAACCGAGTATTAAACTGTATATAATGTATTATAAACGTAAGCGTCATTTCAACCCGATATTAAACGTAAAAGCCGCTGCTGGTTCTCACGGGGGATATTGCGTCGCGTGCAACATGGGCTATAGTAAAGATAGAGTTCACCGTTGCATTAAAAAATGCCCACGTTGTCACGCGATTCCGTCGTGTGAATCCCCCGACGCGCAGCTAATTAGGTGTCAATCGTACAATCGTGCGTTTTTCGGTACCACATGTTTCGAACATCATCGCGTGGAAAGATCTTACAACGATCAATCCCCCGCGAGCGTTTGCGAATCGGTTAAAATTTGTAACGATTGCGGGCGATTCGTAAAGTTAAATTCAAAACACGAATGCGGAATATCCTATTGTAGAACATGTCGATCGCTTCAGTCTTCGAATCATTCCTGCTTCATGCGACCTCTTCGATGTAAAGTCGTTACTGAGAATCCGGGTGAGGACACGAGAAGTGCGACGATACAGGAAGACGTGACACATGCAAGTGAGAATGAGCCCGAAGTCAAAGACAAATTTAAAAGAGACCGCGTCACATTCGTGTTCTACGATTTTGAAACGCGACAGGACGAGACTTATGAAGGTACCGAGAATGTAAAAATTCACGTTCCAACTCTCTGCGTCGCGCATCAGATTTGTGAAACTTGCGCGGAGATAGACGATATGTCGGTGCGATGTCGTTGGTATGGAGTACGCGAGTTTATATTTCGAGATAACCCCGTGAAACAGGTTATCGAACTCGTAACGCGAACGACAAAATGTTTTAAAAAGATTATTTGTATCGCTCACAATGCGAAAGCGTTCAACGCGCAATTCATTTTAAATTATTTAGTAGAAGAATCCGAAATTATGGAAGAACCGCGGGTAATTTTGAACGGGACGAAGATTATCGTAATGACGGTCGGGAATACGAAATTTATAAATAGTGTCAATTATCTACCGATGCGTTTGGCCGATTTACCTAAAGCTTTCGGGCTGAAGGATACATCGGACAAAGGCAACTTTCCTCACCTGTTCAATACGAGGGAGAATCAATCGTATATCGGCTCGATACCTGACGCGCGATATTATTCTCCCAATCAAATGAAGCCCGAAGAACGAATGCGATTTACAAACTGGCACAAGGAGATGATACGCGCAAATTTTATTTTTAATTTGCAACATGAAATAGTAAAATATTGCCGTAACGACGTAGAAATTCTCCGACGCGCATGCATGGCGTTTAGAAAAATTTTTTTGGAACGTGTTAATGTGTGTCCGTTCGAGGAATGTACAACTATCGCTTCCTCGTGCATGAAAGTTTTTCGCAAAAACTTTTTGCGTGAGAAAGAAATAGGAATCATTCCTCCGGGCGGATATAGAAATCCGGATAAACAATCGCGAAAAGCCTTAAAGTGGTTAGTGTGGAAGGAGCGTGAGCTCGGTCATCGCATAACTCACGCGAGACGACATTTATGTCGGTGAGGACTGTAACGAGTTAATTGGTGAAGCGCCAAATTTTAATTTTGATTCGGTCGAAGGTCTTGTACTCTGCAAGGTACTCCCGCCGCGTAATCTCTTTCATCCTGTACTCCCGTATCGAGTAAGAGGAAAGCTGTTCTTCGCACTGTGTCGAAGCTACTGCGAAACTTTCTCGCAGGAAACGTGCATTCACGATCATCCCGACGAGCGTGAATTCGAAGGTACTTGGGTATCCTGCGAATTACGCAAAGCCATCGAGAAGGGCTATCTCGTAACGAGCGTTAGTGTAATTTGGCAGTATAAAGATACGATCCCAATACTCGGCAGGGAGGTTTGTTTGCCGAATATATAAATACATTTTTACAATTAAAACAGGAAGCTAATGGATGGCCGAGCGAATGCGGGGATAACGATGACGATGCTAAGGAACGTTACCTGAGGGAATACGAAAAAACCGAGGGTATCATTCTCGATAGAAATAACATTACTCGAAATCCCGGTTTGCGTTTGGTCGCTATGTTTGTCTAAATTTATTTTGGGGAAAATTCGGCCACCGAATCAATCTGCCTAATACTGAGATCGTAAAGTTATACCAACGACTAATGACTTTATTCACGAGTCCGGAGCATAAGATAACTGATATATTACCCGTCAATAACGAGGTAATATATGTTTCATGGCGGCTACGTGAAGAGGCGGTCGCGTCTTCTCCAATGACGAACGTCGTAATCGCGGCAAATACGACGGCGTTAGCGAGATTAAAATTATACGATTATTTAGAAAAATTAAATAAGCGCGTCTTATATTACGATACAGGCTCATGTATCTATTTAAGTACCGGTGAGCCGATTGAGTACGAACCGCGTACGGGTAATTTTCTGGGCAATATGACGGATGAACTCGAAAGCTACGGCCGAGGTAGTTATATCGAGCCGTTTGTTTTGGGTGGCCCAAAATTTTACGCGTATATATATATATATATATATATCGTTCGTACGGCTGAAGGACGCACGCATGAGGTCTGTAAAATAAAGAAAATAACACTTAATTTTAAGAATTCGATTGTTCTAAATTTTAATAGTATTAAGAAATTAATTGAAGAAAATGAGAGAAAAAGGCGAGAAGCAGAAGAACAAACGGGGGAAGCGGTGATAAATTTACATTTTACAGCAATTCGGCGTACTGCGTTTCAGGAAATTATAATACGAAACGAGACAAAGTAATGTGGGCCGGGATTGGTAAAACGTAAATTTATTAATAATTATTTTTTTCCATACGGTTTCGTAGATGAATAACCTTTCTCTCGATCGAACTTTGTCTCTCGTTTTAAGTTAGCAACGTTGTCGAGTTTTCCGTCCATTAGTATAATTAGGTAAAAATGTAAAATTGTAATGTAAGACTTTATAAAATAAATATGAATATTGTTTTTGTAAATATTTTATTGTTCTGTACATCTTTTTAGTATTAGAATTGTTGTTCAACTTTATAATGTAAAATATAAATATTTTTTTCACCATATAAAATTGTATTGTATTCGAGGCGTTCGAAAAATTATTAAATAAAAAACAACTTTAAAAGCTTTTTTTCCTCTTTTCCCCTTTTTTTGTAAGAAATAAGTAATAAGCATAAAAATAAAATCTTTTACAATTAAAACACAAGAAAAATTTTTTACCTTCTTTCTTCCTCCATTATAAGCTTTTTTCCCATTGCATCGCATGTAAGTTCGTAGCGGCGATGCCCCGTCCTCTCACATATCCGAAAAAATTGTAGGCAGACTTCGTCGCGGATAAGCTTATGCGCGTCGCACCGTGGCGCGAATCAGCTCAGAAGCAGTGATGCACATTTGGCTCCCCGGCAACACGGAATCCAGCCCCACCACTTTTACCCCCACCTACCGGCATCGAGTCGGCCGTCTTCGCCGCGACAGCGAGCGAGACAGCGAGAAGCAGCGCCCGTCCTTTTCGCTCTACCAGTAAATCGTAAACACATGCGAGTATTAGAGCGAAAAGGACGGCCGCTCTATCTCGCTGTCTCGTTTTTTCTGCTAGTCGCTTGTTATAAGCGACCGAAAACCGAAAATGTACTTTGTCGGCCGCTCGGCGTATTCTTGTACAGGGTATCCCAATCTTTTTTGCCAATCACTTTTGTGTAGATAGAGCGGACTAAACTGAGTCGAAAAGTCCTCTACCATTTTGCAATTTTCGCAATAGTTAACAAT
>NW_017297703.1:15305-16124 GCF_001594075.2 Trachymyrmex cornetzi | reverse complement strand
TAATGTCATTCTAATTTTTAAAATTTTAAAACAATATATATTACAGATATCAATACAAATGTTCTACCAAACAAATTCGGTGCGTGTACTCGTAACTTCACGTTTGAAAAATATTATAATTCTTTTTAGTCTTAAAATAAACTTTATAAACTGCTCTTTTTCTTCTCTAATGTTTTTATTACATGTTTTCAATTTTTTGATACATATATTCAGGGATATAATGTTTCAATTTTTATTTAGCAATTATGCGAGAACTCGTATATTTTCGTGTATATTACAAATTAATCCCGGACCACGCACACAAAATGAGTCTCTTACTGTGCATTTTAAATAAGTTTTAAATTTTCTTCTGCCATAGGTACTTATGCTCTTCTTCTTGACTCTAGCTTTTCTGAAAATTTATACAAATTGTTGTTTAAGAAATAACGCAGAAAAATAAAAGAAAAAGCGCTGTAAAATTGAAAGTTTGGAAAATAAGGAACCCATTCTTGGCCAGGAACGTGGACAGAAGTCAAGTGTTAGAACTATTTCACACATTTTCACTCATTTCAATATGTTACAAATCAAAATCACACACACACGATTGCACATGCAATCTTAATAAATAACAGGTGTGTTACAATAACAGGTGTGTTAAAATTTGCATTTTATAGTTAAAAAAAATTGAAACGATTATTTAATCTATATTGGATTTTTTCTTATTATAAAATTACATTTTTTAAAAGTAATAATAATAATATTGATAATTGACTATTACTAATGTCATATTAATATTACGAATAACATTAATATATATATATATATATATATATATATATA
>NW_017297703.1:12631-14669 GCF_001594075.2 Trachymyrmex cornetzi | reverse complement strand
AGAAAAAAATAAATAATTTTTGTCTCTTGCAGTTTTTCTGTAAAGTTGATAGTATTTGAGTAAAAAATTATTCAAGACCAATATTTTGCAATTTTTAGTAATTAATATCTTGTTAACTATTGCGAAAATTGCAAAATGGTAGAGGACTTTTCGACTCAGTTTAGTCCGCTCTATCTACACAAAAGTGATTGGCAAAAAAGATCGGGATACCCTGTACAGGAATATGCCGAGCGGCCGAGAAAGTACATTTTCGGTTTTCGGTCGTTTATAACAAGCGACTAATAGAGAAAGCGAGACATCGAGAGAGAGCGGCCGTCCTTTTCTCTCGCCACGCGCTCTAATACTCGCTTGTGTTTACGAGTTACTGGTAGAGCGAGAAGGACGGGCGCTGCCTCTCGCTGTCTCGCTCGCTCTCGCGGCGAAGACGGCCGACTCGATGCCGGTAGGTGTCAGCTGGGTGGGGGTACAAGTGGTGGGGCTGGATTCCGTGTTGCCGGGTAGCCAAATGTGCATCACTGCTCAGAAGGCGGCTCGGTGCTCTCCGCCCCCCCGACTAGCCTACGCGGGGGTACTCTGACGCGAGCGTGTGCCCGCCGCGTGAGACCCTCGTCGCGTTGATTAGCTTATCTCCCTGGTTAAATTTGTCCTTTGCACATTCTTGAAAATATTGATGAGCGCCATTTTTTACACTTTCCTTTTTTGAAGTCTTGCACGGTAATCACGTGTTCATTTCGCAAAATGGACGTGCGCTGGAAACATCCCTGGACATCAATCGTAAGCGGTCCTACCGGTTACGGAAAGACGATTTTCGTAAAGACTTTCCTCCTATATTTATCTCTCATGTCCGACGTGCGTTTCGAGAGTTTTATTTTATTACGCGGAGTGGCAAGAAGCTTATTTACAATTACAATACGACGATCGTGAAAAAGAGATTGAAGAACAGAGTTGACGACTCAGTAACTTTAAAGCGACGAAGAAGAAGAACGTAATTGAATTTCGCGAGGGATTACCTCGTTCGGAGGATTACTCGAATGATCCACTCCCCGAAATTAGTGATAATCGACGATCTTATGAGAGAATCGTCGTCGAGCGATCGTGGATCGTTTCACAAAAGGCAGTCATCACAAGAATCTCAGTGTTATTCTTATCTCGCAGAATCTCTTCCATCAGGGACGTGGTCAGCGCGATATATCGCTCAACGCGAATTACATCGTCGTTTTCAAAAATCCACGTGATCGCGCTCAAATTCGTCATTTAGCGCGTCAAGTCTATCCCGACGATCCGAAATTTCTAGAAGAGGCATACTACGACGCTGCGTTGAGGCCTCACGGTTATTTGCTGCTCGATCTGAAACAATCAACCCCGGACGAATACCGATTTCGAACGTATATTTTTCCCGAGGATACGAGTCATTACGTCTACGTGGCACGTAGATCATTTTCCAGGGGATTCGTATAAAAAGCGAGTACGGGTAATCGTATGTGTCAGTCGTAGATTTTTCTCGCGATGAAGATGGTTGACAAGAAATCTCACAGTGCGACGAAAATTGCCACACATTCGATCGGTAAGAGAAACGCCTGTCTCCTCGCGGCGCTCTATCATTTGAACAAAAATCAACGCACAACCTTCTTACGCGGCGCTCATGAAAAATTAATTCGTTGTATCTGTGAATGTGTTTTTAACACACTCAAAGGTAACGTCTCGCTCGAACGTTGTGAAAAAAATCGGTTAACCAAATACAAAATGACTCTGCGCCGCATCGTTGCAAAACGTGGTAATTGGAAGGATAAAAGAAAGCTGTTGGAGCAGCGAGACGGATTTTTACCTTATATTATCGGACCTATATTATCGACCTTATTATCACTAATTATCGAAGGAAAGACATAGTGGGGATAAAACGCTATGGAGAGGGCCAAAAAAATGGTTTTAATTTCGACGGAAAATCTCGGGAGAATGCAACATCAGTTACGTCAGAATCCGACACATTCGCTGACGGAGAGTCAAAGGAAATCACAATACCGCAAAATTCAGATAACAC